>NW_007577900.1:615043-655702 GCF_000690725.1 Stegastes partitus
CAGCCTCATGTGGCCATTTGAGAAACTGCAGTTTTTGGCATCATTTTTCATGCTCTGAAGCAGCAAATTGATTTTTCTTGTATGTATGCGCTCATAAATGCACCAGTAAGTTATGTTGGCTCGTAGTGCGTCAGGGACCGTGGTGATAGTTGATCGCTTCTGATTCGACAGTGGTCGACAGTGTTTTCCTCGCCACAGATTAAGTCTTTACGAGCTAAGAAATTTCTACATGTTTTAATGGTGGAGTTAGTTTAGTAAATCCACAGTTCCTAAGAACTGGTGTGGGACTTTATGGTGAAACGTTGCTATGAATTGATGTATAGCTGGTACTTATTCAAAAACCACCCTGCTCCCTCTTGCTTTGACAGTTTCATATAACCAGTCAGAGGTGCATCCATTTATCTGAAGCTATCGTCCCCATAACAGCTTAAACTGACCCCTGGGGCTGCTGCCATGGCAACAGGTCAATGTCAAATTGGAACCACAGGAGGCCCGAGATTGGCTGGAGTGCTGCTGGATTTGTAGCATTTAATATTGTTGCAGTGAACTCTTTGACTGACAGCCGGCCTGGAGGACACGCAGCGACACACATACACTCACATGCATAACTGGAAATGGCCTCGCCTCACATCCAGTGGACCCTCTGACAGCGTGATTGACAGAATGAGTTTAGCTTTAATAATCCTGAAAAATATTTATATTAAACTGAATGTGAACATATATATATTTATGTATAGAAAAATATAAATGGCAAAAGTGTAATCCCAGCTGTCTGTCTTAACACATCCTTTGCCCCATTAGAGTAACCTCTCAGGCCAACAAAGACACAGTGCCAATTAAAAGTGGAGAGTGGGTGGGGGTTTACTGCAGTTGTTATTCTCTGGACATATAGTAATGAGCTCAGTGCAGCAGCAGTCTGTGTTGTGGCCACAACGATGGATGTTTTTCTCGGTTCATCGGACTGCTGCAACAACACATGAGCGAAAGACAGCCAAATACATGACACACAGAAAGCCCCTCTTGATTTATTTTGCTCATCCTTCTTGTGTGTGTGTGTGTTTTTTCCACATCACAGCTCGTGCAATGACATTAAAAAGGAGCTGCTTTGTAATTAATGCAAATATTTGTGACTGAAATGCAGCCGGAACTTTAATGATGCCTCTGTGCGAGGATTCCCCCCGGGCTGCAACTCCGACCCTGACCACACTCATTTACTGTAACTCATTAGCTTCACACACACACACATATATGCACGATATGACTCCGAATACTCCGCCACTGCCCGTCAACATGACCTGTATTTTTCAGCCAAAGCTCACTCACTCACAGCATGGTCACATAATGGCTGATGATGCAGATAAAATTACCAAAAGGGGATTAAATTACTTCACTGTCTTTGCTTTCAAGTCACAAAATCCACTTGACTTTCAACATAATCAAGACTGATGCGTTGGGAAGCAAGCAAGCAAGGAAGGGAGGGAGACAAAAGAGAGTTGAGCGATTGTGAACTGAATAAAAACAGGCTTTAGGTTTTTATCTATAATTTCCACTTTACAAACACTAGATTAACAAAAAAATATGCATATTTTGAGTTATAAAATAGGTACAGTCTGGCATACGAGGCTGCCTCAGAAGATTTTTAACATCATTGCAGGAGGTCAAACATTCTGCAAAGGGGTGTTAACATAGGGGCAGATGAGACACATAAATGCACTATAGGATGTTATTGGCTACCTTGCAGAATGAATTTTAGTCTACTATCTCTGATCTGCAGTAAACCTGTGATGCATAATGCATTTGAGCACAATAGCAATCCTGGAGCTCCACATTTTGGCTCTTAAGTGTCAGAGACCATTTGGTTTGACTTTCTGTTCAACTTTTAAATCGCCTCATGTAAATGAATACATCAAGTTTTTGTGCTTCAATTTTGCAAAAAGTGTTGAGAAACAAGCGGTTCCTCTTTCCCTGAAGAGTATTTCTATGAAATACAGGATTTGTCATTTGTCTGACTGAAAACTGAGTCATTAAAAACCCCTCAAATACAAACACACTTGAGAAATGTACTCTTTCCATGAAACATGTCAGAAATTGCACAAGTTGAAGTTTCACAGCAGCTGGACTAGTTCACGTCAAATAGGGCTTGACTTGTCAATGGAAGTTTAAGTGCTAATTACTATAAAATTGAAAAATTCCACTAACCGTGTCACGCATATTTAGTGTACAGTCATGGACGAAAGTGTTGGCACCACTGGATTTTTTCCAGAAAATACACCATTTCTCTGCAATTACAAATGTTTTTGGTATACACGTGTTTATTTCCTTTATGTGCATTGAAAAAATACAAAAAAGCAAAAGAAAAAAGCCCAAATTTACATAGTTTTACACGAAACTCAAAAAAGGAGCTGGACAAAATTGTTGACACCCTTTTAAAACTGTGGGTAAATCCTTTTATTTCAAGCATGTGATGCTCATTTAAACTCATCTGTGCCAAGTAACGGGTGCTGACAATAAAGAAACCACACCTGAAGTTGACTCAACCTTTGTGTTGTGTGCCTGTGTGTGTCAAACCAAGCATGGAGAAGAGAAAGAAGAGCCGAGAAGTGTCTGAGGACTTAAGAAGCAAAACTGTGGAAAAATATGAAAAATCTCAAGATTACAAGACCATCTCCAGAGATCTTGAAGTTACTTTGTCCACTGTGTGTAACATAATCAAGAAGTTTATAACCCATGGAACTGTAGCTAATCTCCCTAGATGTGGATGGCAGAGAGAAATTGACAAAACAATGTGACATAGGATAGTTAGAATGGTGGATAAACATCCTCAGTCAACTACCACACAAATTCAGGCTGTCCTGCAGATTCAGGGTGCAAAAGTGTCAGCTCAGACCATACGTCGTCATCTGAATGAGAAGAAGCTTTGCTTTTTGTGGTTTTCCAATGCACATAAAGGAAATAAACATGTGTATACCAAAAACATAAATGTAATTGCAACCATTTCTGGGAGAAACTGTGTGTTTTTGGGAAAAATTCCAGGGATGCCAACACTTTCATCCATGGCTGTATGTATTTACCTTAAATGGATTAGAAAAAAATTCTGCCAGGAAGACATAATTTCTTGTGTAATCATCTGCAATATGAGAAACAAATCTTTTTTTATATCGCAGGTTAAATACTAAAGATAATTTCCTCATTCTAATTGTCGAAATTACTGCTGCTGTCCCAACACAGACAGAAATTATGTGACAAAAATGTTTCATTGCTCAACAAAAGACCAAAGCTCATTAAATTTTGGTTATTTGAAACTTCCTTTTTGCGTCGAGGTTGAGACTGCAGGAATCCAGAGGGGTTGTGTCTTCATAGCAGGTGCTAGAAGCAAAGGAAGAAAAAAAAAAAAAAAGGTTCAATCAGAGGATTCGTCTGGTACATCGAAAAACAGCATTTTTAAGAAACAGAAATATAACAACCCACTTAGCAAAATCAGCTGGTAGTTTGAAATTGCGGCCCTGAATATATGAATGACTGCAGGAATTAGTGCAGAATGAATGAGCTACTCTGGGATGCATTATTTGAGCACATATTTCAATTAGAAGAGACTCAAATTAGAGAAGATGTGCGCAGTTTAGTTTATGGGGGTTGTTGTGCCAGGAGCCGTATATGAATATTCCTTTAGCTGTCTAGACACTTCTGGTGCAGGAGTGAAGAGTGATGCTGCAGATCTGTATGGATGTGATGTGGAGCAGCAGCAGCAGCAGCAGCTCAGCAGAAGGATCACTTGTTCTGATGAGAAGTGGAGACTTAGCTCAGCCAACAGGCAGCCAAAGGAGATTCTATCTAGATTCATGCGTTTCATCTGTAACATCTTACGTCCGCCTCGGAGGATATCGCCTAGCAACAGAGGCAACTTAGGCTCCTCCCACAAAAAGACCCCCCAAAACACCATCTCTTCTCATTCAAACTACATCAGACTCAACAGCGCACCTGCTCAGCTCAACAGCCAACTTTGACGTAGATTAAAAGAACAGATGTTGAGGTTGTCGAAGCACAGTGAGACACAGGCTTGTGAGTAACATTATGTTTGTGTAAAACCTGCACAAGCTACTGCATAAAAACACCACAGCCTTCACTTAATCTCTAGTGAATAATGTTGTCAAACTCAGAACTTGCAAAAAAAAAAAGGCTTCAAGGACATTTTAAAAATGTGGATTTTTAAAAATCTTTTTTTCATTTTATTTTTTTTTTCACATCAAACATAAATTTAATGACTGAAAGAATTTCACCCACTGATATCAAGAACATTTTTTAAATGATATTGCACTGCATGATATATTAAAATGATGCTGTAGAAGAGGTTAGAGGGAGGGTTAGGAAAGAGAAAGCATTTAAAAAAATGCATTTAAAAAATAAGTGAGTTTGAGGGGGGATTATGAAGGGACTGAGGTGAGAGATCAGATCATAGTAGGCTCCCTCCAGTTCTTTTAAAGAGCTGGAAGGATCTCCGTCTCTACAATGTCAGTTTTTTGTCTTTATATCTCTACCTCTGCTGCTGTTAGTTCACAAGTTTGTCCCTCAGCACACTGATAGATTTTTCCCTTTAGCCCACCTTCTCCTTGAGGGCCGTCTTTATTGATTTCAGGACTTGGTGCCGCTGGCATCTTTGATGCTGCACGTCCTCCTGCAGCTGAACTACTTCTGCCTTCATGCTTCGTGCAGTTTGTAGATGTTCAACCGGGAGACAGGACCTGTCCTCCCAGTCCTATCTATCCTACCTTTGGAGGCTTCCTCCACCTGTTGCATAGGCAGATCTCGGTCTTCTTCTTCTGGTCATTTTTGATGTTTGTAGATGCTTCCAGTGGCTCAGTTTTTAGGGATTCATCTCTCCAAAGCTCTACATGAAGAAATGCCATCTGTTATTTTGGCATCCGCTCTTTGAGTTTCGATCAGTCTTTTGCAGCTGTTCTATCTCACTTAGCTCAATAGCCTTTTCTTGCTCCAGTGCGATAACCTTTTATTTTATTTTTTTTTATCAGCTTAGATCCCATTAAAACTTTACCTCAGAAAACAGAAGCACTTCAGGCTTTACAGCAGCCTGTGTTTTTGCAGTTGGTCTGGCACTTTGGATTTTCAACTGCTGCAGGGTGCTGTCCGGGTGTTCCAACAGGCTACAGTTTGGGTGTGGCGACAGGATGTTTAGTCACTGTTGCAGTCTGCAGTTGGACATCATGGTAGCCTGTTCAGGAATTGCTGCAGGCTGCAACCTGGGAGCAGCTGGGTGCAGTTTGGATGATGTTTCAGGCTGTGCAGGTGTTTCTTCAACCTGTGCCTCTTGGCCTGCCGCAAGCAGTTTGGGTGTTGAACCAGGCTGCACTTCAGAAGCTGAGGAAAGTTTAGGAGTTCCAGCAGGCTTAGATTGGAGTGCCACAGCAGACTGTGGTTTGTGGGCTGCAGCACACAGATTGGGAGCTGCAGCAGGTACTTCAGGAGCTGTGACTTGTCCTTCTGTCCGTGCTGTGTGTCGTTTTCAACCTGTTCTCACTGGAGTGCAGGAAAATCTAAGTTGTCGAGATGCAGGCAGAAGTTCAGGTCATCCACCTCCTAGTGGTTTGATGTTATTGTCCAGCAGTTGACCGACTGAGGCATCTCCATTTACTGTGGATGGCCGGTTGTTTCCCCCTTTTGGATTCACTTTTGGACACATGATGCCTTTTTTCACATTTGTCTCGATACCAAAAAACTGTGTGCTTTCTGTTCGGTTCACAATGTGTTGTTGTCTTGTGACTGGGCTCATGTGAATTCCATGAGTGAATGATTTTGAAATGTTGGCTGATCAGAATTGAAACTTATTTAATACGACTGCTTTGCCTTTGATGTTGCTAAGCAACGTGGATGACTTATGCGCCGCCCACAGGCAGCCAAATCAGAAAACAAGATGAAATATGAGAAGTGTTCATCAAAACAACTTCAAACTCAACATTGCACTTCCACAGACCTCCAACGATACACCCGCCAAGTTTGAAGTAGACTGGATGAGCAGTGGTCTAGGAAAGCAAACAACACAAACAAACACACACGCACACAGATTCCTCAATTTATTTGTGAGACAGCCAAAAGCTAACATATGTAACTACAGCACCATAACAGGCTTTTATAACTGCAAAAGGAAGGTTTGGTTTTAACATCATTCAAGAATATGAGTCATCTCTGCACCAGCATCTGAAGAACTCCACCGTCCCGACCTCTACATATAGTAAAGGGCACGCTACCTCCTGCAATAGCTTGGCAAATTGTGCACAGAATCGTCAAAAATAAATGCTTTTTTTCCTCTGGGAGACTGTGCTGTGTAACTCCTTTTGTGTTTCACAACAAACACTTTTTTTTTTTTTTTAACTGGTATCAGCAGTTCAGATAAAAAAAAATAAAATAAAAAAAAAAGTCAATCTTTAGTGTGCTCCTTTCCTGAAAACACTTTTTCCACATTGTGGTATTGAGCTGACCTTGCTACTGTGTAAACTCAACTCAGGGAGCTACCTTCTAAACATTGAGTAGAGATGGGTGACATGCATAATAGCAAAACCGGGAAAAAGCCTGCAAAAAAAAAAAGCTTCAGTGCTCCTTCGCATAAATTCTGAAACACTGCTGTGTGTTTTAATGATGCTGGTAGGGAGTCTGATGGAAGTCCTTCTACAGAAGATATACAGCTGGTAGGTTTAGGCGCATCTTCAAGTGTTTATCAATGTGAACAGTTCTTCCGAAGACATGTTTTATAGTATTGCAGCTGTGCTTTACAATGTTAACTTTTATTATCTGTTTTTAACAACCTATCTTTCAGGTGAAAGCCTTCATAAAAATTATAAACAGATTAAACAGCCATATGAGGTAATCAGTAGGAGCAGACATAGTGCATAAAACAGAGGTTTCCTCAGATAGTGTTATCATTTTGAGCGCTACCGGATATTGTAGAATGTAGAAACGGCACAACCTTGGCTAGAAATAGAGAGAACTCAAACATGTCCTGTGTGTTTTTAAACTGCCATAAGTCATAAAAAAAGAAAAAACGTCAGTAGAATGTAAAACTTAGAAACTTGAAATTTTTATTTTACAAACTAGGAAAGGACCTGGAATCAAAATATTCACAATTTTTCCCCAAAGGTGTCACCAATCCTGCGAAAGGGTTGGTTGCTCTCTATGCTATAGACATTTTACTACTTCTGTTTTAAATTGTTTCCATACTTGCCTCTTATCTGCTTCGTAGGCACAGCCTGCAGTTCAGCCCACTTCTGCTGGAAAGTCCCTGATTTTTTTCCACATGACTGTTGGTCACTGCTGAGCCAGTCATGGTTTCTCAGTTGTGCTGAGGAGTAAGAATCTTTTGTTTTTGTTTCTTTACAGAATCTGGTTTGTGCAAAGAGTTTATTTTTGGCACATTTAAAAATGAAAAATGTAGAATAGTGTGACTTTGAATAATCACAATTATAAGCTTAAATTTGCCATTTTTTCCTGATGAAGCAGTACGTCATAGATGAGCAGCTTGAAGACCATTGAAAGTTGAAAGTCATATGATTCTTCTAGTTGTTACAGTTTTTTGTTTTTTGTATGATAAATGGTGCAATAAGTTCAGCAATTGTTGCATATTTTCTCTGTCCCTGTTGCGTACCAAAGCATATGGCTGTGTATGTCATAAGGAATCCTATATTTTGTGTTAATAAAGTAGCTCAATGGCCTCAGTCCGACACTTCCTTGCTTTAAACCCTGTGTCCAGGCTCATTCTACCATTTTGCTGCATTGCTAGAGAAATGTATTGATGAGGTGCTTTCTGGTTGGTCTTCATCAACACATGATCCTCCCCTTTCTTTTGGCGCCGACGGAGCTGAGACTGCCAGCTGTTTCACAAGAAGCTGCGATGAGCGTAATCACCTCTCCATCTTGATGAACAGTTATCAGAGACAGTGCAGTGATGAACTGAAGTGACAGCTCTGCAAGCTCCTCTCCTCACTGAACCCATGTGTCCCTCTCAGTTCAACACCCTCCCACCTCCCCCCCTTCTTCAACGCTGCTTTCTGATTGCTGCCATTTTACTGACCTCCCATCTGTCTACTTGCTTTTTGGTTTCTTAATCCTGTCATTTTCGTACTGCGAAGCTTGAGGGTTTGCTTGGCAGACGGGCCCGCGTGCAAACACATACAGCCTAGTGGTGAGAAGGAGCTAAAGCTTAATTGCTGTCAGTGGCAGTACAGATGGCTGCATTAACTGAAGTTAAAACGATCCATTTGTAAAACCTCTTGTGTAACTCCCCAGGACAGCCCCATACTGCTGCTGCTGCTGCCGCTGCTGCTGCTGCTTCTTTCATGACTTTGTCTGTCTGAATCTATCCAAGAATGACAGACTCACCTCCACTCTCTGGTGTGGAAATCGTTGCTCTGAATCCAGGTCTTTGGGCAAAAAAAAAAAGTGGATTCCTGCACACCTCTGTAGTGATTTATTACGCACTTCAGGGATCACCTCTGTGATCATTTATTATAGTCTGTGCTATTCTCAGACGAACCTCTGCTCTCTGGTGGAAAATCACAGGAGATGACTGTGCTTTTGGGGTTTGAGGAGAGATGAAAGTTTCTTTAAGACTGCACTGTAGGTCAGAAACAAGGAGAGTTCATGGGCCTGCTTTTGTACGGTTCCTGTGTGGTTTAAAATGATTAAAAAAAAGTAACTGCAGTTAATTAACAGATATAGTAGTTTATCAGTTTAACAAAATACACCTGCCAAGGAGCCAGTTCTAATAACATCACATTTACAAAGTGCAGATACCATTTTAAATAAAAAGAAATATTTCAAATATCTTTTTTTTTTTTTTTTAATGTTACGTAGCTTCAGCAATCATGTGGGCACTGTGCTAGATCATCATGATGAGGAGGGAGCTGAGCCAGAAGGTTAAGCTCTCGATTTATCAGTCGATCTACAGTACAATCCCCACCTATGGTCAAGAGCTCTGGGTAGTGGCCAAGAGAACGAGATTGTGGAGCAGGCAAAATTAGTTTCCTCCATTTGGGAGCTGGGCTCATCCTTAAAGATAGGATGAAGAATTTGGACAACCAGAGGGAGCTCAGAGTAGAGCTCAAGCTGCTGCTTTGCCTCAAAAGGAGTGAGCTGAGGTGGTTCGAGCACCTGATTAGGATGCCTCCTGGGCGATTTACTTTTAGAAGTTTTGTGGGCTCGTCCAAGTACTCACTAAAGGATTACATACCTCAGCTGGCCTGGGAACGCATTGGGATTCCCTATGGGGGACTAGAAAACATTGCTGCTTAGCTGCCTGCAATGCAACCTGAACCTGGACTAGAATAGAGTTTATTGCTTTTTGTACGGGTACATTACAGTAGAAGTACATTGGAATCCATTGTGCATTTCTCAGAATCAGCTTTGTTAAAAAAAAAGAAAAAAGTAACAGCAGCATAGAAGCTATAGACAAACATCCATTTTAAGAATCACACAATTGCACATTATAAAAAGCACTCTGTAGAAAAACAAGAAAATAATAAACACCCTGATTAGTTATTGCACATTTCATGTACTGTATAGAAGTGATATTACTCATATTGCTTTGTAACAGGAGTAAAATGACCATAGTCATACTGGATGGATGGATGTTTCATGTTCAACATAAATGGTCAGCGCTCGTCTTCTACTGGTTTTCTAGGTGTGTCACTGTATTCTGTGTCAAACTGTGATGCTACAATAAGTAAAAAGTGCTCAATGTGTTCACAACTGAGTAGACCGACTCCAAAGGTGGACGAAAAGAGCCACTCTCATCAAAATCTGATTTAATAAATTTAGTTTCTGGACGTGAGTAAGTCTTAAGAATCCTAGCTGCAGCAGAAGTCAGTCAAGTGATGAGCGAGCTAGATTGTACGCTCTCGAGTGTACAGAAGTGACAAAATTTTGCAGCTGTACCACTTCAGGACTGTCATTTCTCGTCTCTTGCCGTGGAGCTGCAGTTTTAGCCCTCCAGCTGCTGCGATAGGAGACGTGTCTGTAGCTGATTGTGATGCGATGTGTGTCCTCTGCAGGGTGGTGCGGGGAAGGCGTCGTAGTTCGGACCATCATGCCCTTTGCTCCTGCAGCGGGAAAGGAAGTGTGTGTGTGAGCGTCCCTGGTTGGATCTGCTGGGATGAACATGCCACTGCACCAAATCTCTGTCATCCCCCGTGATGTCAACCAATCGCGGATGCCGGGCAGCGGGAAAGCGAAGGACAAGGACAAGCAGGTATGTGCAGAATTCAAAGGATGAACCGGGTCACGCAGTTTTAAGGCTGCCGACACAGCTGAGGATTATGGGGCAGTTTTATCACATCATGTGTCATTTTCTTTCTTATTGCTTCCTTTTTTCCCCACATTTTTTATGTGGTCATCGTCAGTTTCTTATCTTGCATGGTTTTTATTGGAGCTCGTGACAATGGTCCCTTTAAATTATTATGACACAAAACATTTTCTCCAACTTTAAACAAGTTGTGTTTGTGGCTAAACATAACCAAACCGTACCCATGACCCTGCCTCAGCCTTGTCACATTATAAAAAGGATTCATTTTTCAACAGTAATTTAGCAGTTTTTCAGGCACAGACAAACAATCCCGGTTTTATGTCGGCTCTTAAAATGCTCGTGTGTTGCTCCGCGGGGTTATTTTAGGTTAGTGTTTTATTTTGTTTTTCATTTCGATGTGCTTATAGGTTAGCGGGAATAATGGTAATAGAGTCAATAAAGACCTATTTTCCTCCCTCCAGAAAAAAGGCATTGACTGCCTTTACACTGAAATCATTCCCTTATTTTATACCATAGCAACTAAAGCTCCAGTTTCATGTTGTCACTGTTTTTATTACATCTATTTTGTTTTTGGGTTGTCGTCCATTCTATTGTTGCGATATCTCTTGAAGTGCAAGCGAGAATGTCTTTAGGTTTGGCACTTGAGCTAATTTTGGTTGTCATAAGTCAAGCTCACCAAACACATATCTGTGACGACTGCTGATGAATTCATACGCGAATCATGACACACTGACTGCAGCTCATTCTAAACTCAAACTAATTACTGCCCGGTGTGGAGCTGTTTTGGATGCTATATTTCATAACTATCAGCTTTTCCGCTATGTTCTTATCACTGCGGGGGTTATGTTAAAGCAAGCCACTAATAAAAGTCGATTACCATTTGATTATTCCGCAAGGGCTGGCGTCATTAGCATTAACTCTGCTCCACAGCCTCACTTCAGGTGTTTTTTTGTTTATTAGCATCAACACACACATTAGCCCTGCACATACAGCAGCACACACAGGGCAAACTGTGAGCTTTAAAAGATCGGCCCATGCATGTAATATTAGTTTAGATAATGTCATATATCTGGATTAAGGACCCAGACTAATGTTCAGTTTTTAGACTCTGAATCAGATGTGCATTTACTGACACGCATCCTAAATCTGTGTGTCAAATTGCTTCAGTCTATTCGGTAAGCCGGCACTGCACTTATTTTTCTTCAGTACGGTTATATATAAGCAGTACAGAGTGTTTACTGTCACTCATACACCCACGGGAAGAAATTTCTCCAAAACTTTACAATAATATCTGTTCTCTTTTTAATTTACTATGCCTTTATTTTTAATTAGACCTGACAGGGTGAAATTTGTATCTTTCAACAACTCTTTATTGCATTTTTAAAAAAAAGAATTATGAAAATCTACTAAATGCCTCGCAGAAAAATTGGAAGAAATATCAACCAGACAAAAGCGAATAGGTTTTATTTCTAAATGACTAGGGTGTAAGATTAAGTGTGCGTGAATAGAGGAAGGGGAGTGGAGAAAGTTATCCCAGGTGTTCTGTCACAAAACAATCAGAAAGTTAATTTTTTAATGCCAGGGGTGGCAATTCCCAGCATGGATTCTTCATTATAACATTTGTCTCACAAACAAATTATTTTTGTGCTGCCTGTGGGTTGAACAGAGATTTCGTTCTAATGAGCCTGGTTAAAGTCTGGGCTGCTTTTCCATTTGTGCCTGAAACCACCTGTAGGCCGGTTGCTTTCGCAGTTTGCTCGTGGCACTACACAGAGGATTTGTTTTTAGTATTTTGCGAATTTTCTGCTATTTCATATTTACAAAACAAATCAGTAAAATCAACTTAGAACACTTACATCCCTAATCCTGCTGCTTTTAATGTTATTTTTATCTCTTTTTTTTGAGGCTGTAAAAAAAAAAGCCTCAACCAGTCTGTCAATCCACCGCCTATAATGAAGAGGATTAGTGTCCAAAAAGTCAATCTAATTTGAGGATTTATTCTCTGAATTGTGACTTTTCTCAGTACCCAAAGATTACGCTTAGGCTGCACGGTGGCTTGGTGGTTAGCACCGTCACCTCACAGCTAGAAGATCCCTGGTTTGTGTCCTGGTGAGGACACCCAGGATCTTTCTGCGTGGACTTTGCATGTTCAGCGTGCAGCGTGGGTTCTCTTCGGGTTCTCCGGCTTCTTCCCACAGTCCAAAAACATGTTGATGTTAATTGGTGATTCTAAATTGTCCGTAGGTGTGAATGTGAGTGTGCTTGGTTGTCTGTCTCTAAGTGTAGCCCTGTGATAGACTGGTGACCTGTCCAGGGTGTCCCCTGCCTTCACCCTGAGTCAGCTGGGATAAGCTCCCCTAGTGAGGATTAAGCGGTGTATAGATAATGTCCTTACACTCTTAACATAGCTGTCGTTCATCAGTATTTTCTTCTTTTTTTTAATATCTTGCATCACATTTGATTTGTCAGTAACAATAAAGTCAGTTGTACAATCGCGGCTATATTCAGTCTCACATGAAGCCCATCAATCTTCGCTTTGTCTTCCTGTACTCGAGCACCATCAAACACCACAGTGAAGTGCACTCAGAGTGCAGTTGCTTTTTTTGAGCACGGGAACAAAGCGAGGTGCTCAGACAATATGTGTGTGGCCTGCTCTTTCTCCCCGGCCTCATCAGATCACAATAGAGCGTCGGTGAGTGCAGCAGCGCAGGTGTTCTTAAGAGGCTTCTTCATGCTGCATGTGGTGTCGCGTTTCAGTCTCTCGCACTGTTCAAAAGATACTGCGCATGCTATCTGGCACATGCATGTTTGTTTTTCTTTCTGCTTGCTTGCACATACCTTACCGATGATTCATTTGCGCCATCGATCTGTGTTCGCCGCGAGGCTCAAAACGCCTTGTCACTGCAGAAGTGAAAGTGAACTGGGATTCATTCCAGAAACCGCTTTCATATCATGCTATTAGTTAAATAAAGGAGTGAGTTTGTGCAGCTCGGGTACCTTTTTGTGCAGTGCATGGTTAACAGGATTAAGGGGTTTAAACTCTGAGAGCAGTCGTAGGAAGGTTACCTCAGTCTGTTGGGGAATAAAAGGGGAAAGTGTAAGCTTTATAATGTCTGGGGGGTGTTTGGTCTCCCTGCCGCCATGTTTGCTAACAGCGTTAAGGTCCAGCTCGGCGTTTGTGCTCAGCATCACCCTCTACCTCTGTTTGTCTCCCGCTGGCTGAGCCTCCTTTTTTTCCCCCCGAGGAATAAGTGGATAAACAGCAGCGATTCCCGTCCTCCCCGGGGAACCATCAGCAGAGCGGAGAAAGGAGAGTGTAGGAAGAGAGGAAAGGGGAAAACGGTGAGCGTTCGCGTTGAATGCTGATCAGCTCGAGGGTCCTGGAGGTGTGTATGTGCCCAGAGTTTAGTCACAGAGCGCAGGCCCATCTGGCCCTCTTAGACAACACAACTGGTCTTTTAGTGCCTCGGGAGAAAAAAAAAAAAAAAAGAAGCAGAACTTTCCTCTGCTTAGAATTCAGAGTTAGTCAGCTGCTTCTTTAGAGAGCAACACATCTTTAACTGTTGCCGGCCCCACTTTGGCCTCTCTCCTCAAGCTCCACTCAAGTTCATTTGTCTTCTTCGAAAATCCTCTTTGGATATGTGCTTGTGGGCACTTTGTCCGTGCACTGTGGTCCTCCACTTGAGAACTCATGTTTGGGTAGATAAATTGAGGTTTAAAAATATATTAAAAAAGGAGCGCCAAACGACTTAGAGAGCAAAAGTTTTATTTTCTTGTGGAGGGAAAGGAAAAAAAAAAAAAAGGGAAAAGTTCCTTGACGGTTCTCAGCCTTTGCAAATAATACGGTCAGATTTATTTGAGTCTGGGGTTTTTGATAAGGTGTGCAGCGAATGGATTATGCATGAGTTGACAATAAAGTAAGCTCTGGCACAGGTTGGCAGGTGGGGAAGGAGGAAAACCAAACTGACTGCCATTTAAGATTTATAAGTCTTGTGGGAAACGCAGACTGAGATGTCAGTGTTTGTTGATTATTTTACGTCTTTAACCCATCTGCAATATCACTCGCTGGCGTATTTGTTTACTCTAAGTGTGGTGGTTTATATGAGCAGCATGTGATTGCGTCCAGTGAGCTGGGAGACACAGCAAAGATGCAGCCGTGGGTTTCGCTTTCACAGCAACACATATATTCACACAAACATACGGGACTTCATTAACACTGCTATTATATTTAGCAGCAGCTTCCTGTTACTGCACGCGCAGCCGAGCAACTGTGACACTCGATACCTGCCCTTTTTTGATGCTGCATGTATTTTTTATGAAAGCAGAGCGAGCGCTAGAGGCTTTGTCCTTCAGTAAGTGTGTCGGAGTCAAGGACAGAAAAGACTGACTGATTCTCCTCTGATGTTTGGCGGTTTGAAAACAGCCGCCGCCGCCGAGCTCCTGGGCACTGATGGAGCATCGCTGGGCTTTGTAGAGACCAAGATCAAACACTGACCGCCCCAGCGAAAAACTTTATAACGCAGCATCCAGGCCAGACAGGGACTGATAAATGTGTCCGACTTAATGAAGCACTTCTATTCCACTGACACAGTTTATGTTGCTCACATTTTCTACTATTCCTCCATCACTTAAAATCAGTGTTCTCGGTGAAGCATTTTCGCTGCAATGGCAGACAGCAGCAGGAAGCGTGTTTACGCCCAGCATTACTTTATCTGTTAAACATTGTCCAAAAAGTAGTATTTGATAAAACTCTACAAATGTGTTTAAAAAATATTAGAAAATATGTTTCTCTTCCCTGAGGCAGCGAAACATTTTCCAAACATGTAGTGGATCAAAACTGTCCAAATCCGTCCCTTCCAGATTGCCATGCCCAGGGGCCTGCGAATGGAAATACCATGATAATTACCCCGAAAGCCTTGGGGCCAAGGAAACTAGGCGTGAAATGCTGAATTATCAGGAAAAGGAGTGTTTACATGTTGTGTGACTTGAGTATATCAGGAGTAAACACAAGGTGGTCACATCTAGTTGGACGCAGCTTTGGGTAACAAGAGGGTGTGATCGGTTAAACATGCACTCTAGAGGAAAGAAAACCTGTCGCTAGTTGTGTTTGTGTTTTCCAGGATGCACAAATTATCTCCCTCTGACACACGCAGTATGTACGCCTGTAGTGAACACACCTGTCAGTCTGATGGATGTTCAGGTTACACCAATGCAAACATGTGTGCATTTAATTTCTCACACAGACGGATAAACAAACATACAGTAGCTCACACCTCCACGTTCGTCCTGGTGTAGATGTTCAGAGGCCAAACAGGTGCCCCAGCCTGCGTATGAAGCGGGATCTGGAGAGAGAAGATAACATAGGCAGAACGGGATTCTCTCTATTCTTGCTGCAGTTTTTCATAAAGGTATGAATATTGTGTGTCAGCAAACCAGCCTGCTTTACATATAACGCTCAAGAAATGCAGGAAAAATGCACAAACTCTGCACACACCCCGCCGTGAGCCTGACTGAGAAATGAAGAACGTTGTAGAGAAAATGTTTGCTTTTCTGTGTTGCTTTTGTTTTCACCTGTAGTTCTATGTTTAAATGGAATAATTAGCATTTAGAGATTGTTGTAATTCAGATATTTAATATGAAAGCAAGGTGAAAGTGAACATTTTTTAAATTACATCTGCCCTTTGCTTATGTCCAAAATTTAGCGATATTCAGCGCTCAATAAGAACAGCTGAGAAAAGCAGCAAATTTACACATTTAAGAAGTTCAAACAGGTTTGGCAGTTTTGCACCTGACTATTAGAGTAATGAATGGCTCATCCTTTTAGCACCAACTTGGAGGTGTTTCTACCCACTCGGCGAAGCTGCTGCCGCTGTGATTCTTCAGCTTCTTGTTTCCCTCTGCTTCGCTATTTGATTCTCCTTCTGGAGCGCCACATTCGAGGACGTGCATTCGGGACGCAGGTACACGCGTTCACATGCCAGCAGCTGGTGTTGTTAGTCCGCCCGTCTGTGCAGGACTCGCACGAGTCTCCCAGAGGCCCCGGCTGCGCTGAGCCACTTGAGGTTGAAGTGCTAAAAAACATAATTAAATGTGGAAGAGCTGACACGACAGCCGGGCCTTTGCGGGCCTTGACTGCTGTGAGGAAGGACTTTGCTTCACCTTGTTAAAGATTTCATTTCATTAGTCCCTGTGATGGTTCTACGGGTTATTTTACTTCTTTTGGTAGCTGTGACAATCTGCGCTATATTAAGTTTTATATATGCGATTACAGCTGACCCGTAGCGGCAGAAAATAGACTTTGAGAGGAATAGTAGGAAATAATTACAGTCCCCCTAGCTGCTCTATATACTCATAGACGGAGCCTAATGTTGTGCACTGATACAGACTGGAAATAGAGTTTGCTTTGTCTCCAGTGAGAGGATGTGTGTTCTTCGCTGTGTGTATTTCAGCCCTTGGATTCAGAAGAACAGCTATTAAAAAAGAAAGAGATGTTCAGGGGAGACGATATCTTTTAATTAACCCCTGCCCCATTACCTTCCACGACCTCCACCCACCCATGGACACACAGCCGGTGTGGACACAGACTCAGAGCTCAAATTTACTGCTTGACTGTAAAATAGGAAGACTTAGCAAGTGAAATCCTTGGAAAAACACATTTTCACAATGATAATCTAATGATTTGCATATTACGTGGGCTGTTGTTTAACCTAATTTGACAGATGTATAGCTATTGACCTTGTAACCTACAGAATTTGTTCGGCCTGTCACACACTGCAGGAACATAAAGTGCACTCAGCACCAAATAAAAAAAAAAAACTTTCAGCTTTGATTTAGCTTTTTTTTTTCTTTTTTTTTTTTACTAGAATGAAATACATTTTTCAAAGTGCATTTCTCAGATTTCGAATATCTCTGTTATTGGAGTGACTCTGGTTGTAGTGCAGAGACACACACAAGAGAAGAGCCAGCGGATAACTAGAGACAGACAGAGCTGAATAAAACACAGATGAAGTTATTTCCAGGAGGGAGACATGAAATCACCACATGAAAGACTCAATCTGCCAGTCCTCTCTCCTCCATGAGACGCCGCCGCCGCCTCACTCTCTGCTTCGTTTCCCATCCGGAGCTCTCTGTGGCTCGTCTGTTCACTGGAAGGTGTCTGCGTGTTTGTGTCTGAGGACGCTGTTTAATTGGCTGTGACATGCTGACTTGACTCCTGTGACTCACACGGCCCCAAACACTCAGCCACTGCAAGCCAGATCAATGGCGGAGGCTCTCTGAGCTCTCCCACAACACCCAAATTCATCTTCCTTCTGAGACGCTGCAGATGTTTCCCTCGCTGCAGTGTGCCGTCTGGTGTCGAACACACAATGGCTGCCTGATGTGTGCTGTTCGCACGGAGCAGCACAGCGCCTTCAGGTGTATAATGAAGGCCTGATAGGATTCCCAGCTCTGACACGCTCCGTTGTGGTAGCTAGTATGTGGTGAGACACATAATAAGGCTCTTGTGCAGAGAGATACAGTGGGCAGTCAACTGCTCGCCTTGTTCCAGTAAAATATGACAATGAGATTCCCAGTAGTCGGTCATTTGGAGGGCCAAGTTTGTTTCATGAACTCCTGTCGACGCAAATGTACGCCACAGTCTCTCACGATGAGGCTGCGTCTAATTTGTGTCAAATTCCTGTCTCCCTAAATGTCTTGATGTGTCTTTCTCCACGTTCTCCTCCTCTCCTGCTGCCTCCTTTTTTCATCGTGCTCCATCATCGTCTCCTGGTGTTATCCAGTGGAAGATTAGTGTTGTAAATCTCTCTGGCTCACTACTGTGACCACACCATGAACTCTTCCTTGTTGCTGTCTGGCTGTCTGGGGAGGCACAAGCCCAACAGCTGCACATATGGGCTCAGTTTTTCACTTTTGTGAAACACATTATAACTGCTTATAGTGTAATTCTGACAGCCTGACCTATAGCTTACACTCAAGGGATCGTCACCTCAGTGAAGAACAAGTGCTGCCGTCTTCTTTTGTGGTGATAAGCTGCATTTTAGACTGCGGCACTTTTACTTGTGTATGAGACAGGACTTAAGCAAGCTGCTGGCATGACTGTCCATCGAGCACAAGCATCGTCTTTGTCCAATTTCACTTCATGTGTTTTTGAGTGTCTCAGTAGCTGTTGGGTGGATTGCCATGAAATTGAAGGATTCTTATCACTTTGATGCCCAACTTTTCATCAAGCACTACCATCAGGATCCAAAACATTATAATCCCATTGCACAAGAAAATAGTTTGAATCAACAACTCAAGGGAGAATGGTAGGTTAAAGCTGGAGCTGGCTGATAATGATATTTATCTTTTACATTTGCTTTTGTTCTCTCCAGCAAGTGGACTTTTGCTAACCTTTCCTGACAGACCTATTTTTGTCTCCGTGTACATTTCACGTGTCAACAATAACCCTCTGAGCAGTTTCTGAGTCATTTTTTTACTCACTGTGGGTTCATTTTTCACTGCAAATAAAGTCCTGCACCGCTATGAAAACCGCACATCCAGGACTAGAAAGAGAGAGAAGTCAGAAATGTCTTCTGTGCAGTGTCATACAGCTGTAATGCCATAAATTATAACAACGGAAAATCAAACATTGAATTTTCTTGATTATTTATTTTACAAAATTGAATCATGTCCAATCTTTTGCCCTCTAGTGCCCAATACTGAAAAATTCTATATGTACTGTTTTACTACCTACATTTTTTGTTTGTTTCTATACATGTCTCCTATTTGCTCTGTGTTAACGCAGCTTGCAGTTCAGCCAAAAGCTCTCCGACTGACTATTGGTCACAGCTGAATCAGTCATTCCTTCACTGATGTGCTGAGAGGCACAACAGTTTAATATTTTACAGAATCTGGTTAATAAAAACTCCATCTTTAGGGGAAATTTTATAGGAGACATTAAGAATAAAATGACGTTGATTAAATGTTTCCATTTTAAGCTTAGATTTGGAGAATTTTCCCAACAGGACAGTGCGTCATAGACGACTAGTTCTAGGACTTTCAGAACTTTGACTATCTGTTAATTCTTTGTATTCTTTTTCAAAAAAGATAACACACCTTTCAAAGCCACCTGTAGGTTTCAAGTTTCACTGGGTGTAGGGGACGTGTACAATGATTGATGGCCAGAGCTATTTAATCGAGATCCACGCTGTAACAAACCAGGATTATCCGTTAACATACGACAGAACTGCTCTGCTTTTGTCTACATCAAGATTTGATTGTAGCCCTGCCCCAGTACACTGAGCTTTAAATGGCACAGTAAACAATCATTTAGGGGACAAGTTTGAGGACTTTTTCACAAGACAGAACAAAACAGAACCGATTTACTCCGGTTGTTTATGCTACAGACAGTAGAGTCAAAGAATGGAGACTGTAATTGGCATGTCCAGAGTCAGTCTGAGAGACAGGAATAAGACCTGATCTAGACACATTTTAATTTAAAGATATCAGCTATGTTTAACCCAAAATAATTCCAGTCCTTGGATTAAATTGCCACATTGCAGCGTGTCTGTGTAGCTGCCACATTATGCGCATCTGGGGTCAGCGAGTTCATACGCTTCCTGAAGGTGCAAGAGAAATCTGTGGAGTTTGGACCCATTTTAAGATGAAAATGAAAGCGTTCCAATCGCCATTTGTAATATTTGCACAGCTAGTGTTTGGAGTGGGTTGGGAGGGGAGGGTAAGAGCTGCTTTCATTAAAGCCAATGTAGTAAGGTGCTGAAGGAGAAGGAAACAAAGAACGCACCGAGCCTGCACAGATCACCGAGGCAAAAACTGTTGTTTTGTCCTCCTTCCTGGCATGGCCCGCACACAGTACAGAGAGTAATAAATATTTTTGCCATGTTCTGCGCTTGTGGCCAGTGTTTTTCCATCGGTTGGTGCTGTTTCAAAAAGTCAAAACATCAAAGGCCTCCAAGCTCCACAAGATTTTTTTTAGTTAGTTTTATAAGATCTTCAGTGAGCTGATATATTTATTTTACTCTCTTTTAAGTTTGCGCCGTGCAGTCGCAGAATGTAGGAAATTAGAGACGATAAATGAGAATGTCATTTGCAGATCAAATTAAAGGACTATTGACATTTGTTGCTGGAATTCCCTGCATGTTGTATGTAGACAGTGCATAATTTAACACCCTAATTAATTATGAAAAATGTTTTCTCCCTCCTCCTCAGGTATAATCGTTGCCCATCTGCGCTGTGTTGATCTGCGTGAGTTAGTGATTTTACAATACGATGAGATCAATCATGAAATGCTGTCAAAGGAGAACTTCTAAAGAGCCAATTAAGCTGCAAAAGTCCACCTTTGATTCAAATGGCAGGCAGATCATGAGAAATCCATCAGTTTTGTTACTAAATCAGAGGTGAGGAGTCTGTTCAGCAGACAACATTAACAAATGGACGGACCTGCTCCTTTTTTTTTTTTTCTTTCTTTTATGCTTTACTGGAGGGGAGAATGTGTTCTTGTTAAGTTGAAAGGAAAGACGGCATTCGCAAGCAGCTCCCATGGGCAGAGAAGAACACCAGATGTTTGTTGCTCGGAAATGTCTACAGCCTGAAGCTGAGGGCACATTTTAAAATTCTGCGCCCAGTGCCTCGTTTTACAAGTCTTGTTTAGACAAATGAAATTTACTGTCGACTGATCAGTGTTTTACTTTCAAACGTTTTGGAATTTTCAGGGTTTTTATGTAAATCAGGTACAGTTTGAGACAGATGCTAACTCGTTCCCCCTGTCAAGCGAATACACCGTTTTTTTTTCCATTTATGCACTGCTGGACCAGTTCAAGACAAGAGTTGCAACCGATAAAGATAACAGGCGCCGAGAGACACGGCGACATGCAGCATGGGTCATAAGCCACTCTTGAACCCATGAAATTGTGTGCACGGCGCTCATCTTCTCCCTCCTTAGCCTCTGGATGGTACAGCTGCATGAATGCACAAGCACCTGGTCTCCTGATGAGGTTTTCACTGCGGAGTGCAGAGGACTGCGGCCCGGCATTGACATTCACCTCCATCTACCGAGAGGAGACACCGAGTGCAGGTGGAGCACAGTGAACAAGCACAGAGAGAGGGGCCAGGTGAGAGAATAAAAAGATAAGGTGAAAGGGAGCACAATTATGGTCTGTTGTAAACAGCATGAAGGAAGCGAAAGCGAGAGAGGAGCCTGTTGTTGCCGTAGAAACAGAGCAAAGACTAAATAAGCGTACTACCGGCAGGGACTGAAGCAGCCGAGGCAGAATGTGGAGAAATAGTTTGCTGCTCACTACAGACGTGCCGTAGCTTTGCCTCTGTCAGAACTGTCAAAAGCTGTATGTGCCAGGAGCGCTGCGGTTTCGCGCTTTGCTACTTCAATGAGTATTCAGGTAGTGGGCTGTCTGAGGACTGATACCATCCCCATCCACCGCCTAAACCAGCGTCCCGTGTTGCAGATCTCGAGCCTTTCACAAGAGCAAGCCGAATCAGAAAAAAAAAATGTCTTCGCTATGAAATTGAGGTGAGGCCTATTTGTAGGAGCAGAAGCTGTGGATCCTGGCTGTCAGTCCCCCGTCATTTTGATTGATGTGTTTGTTTGAACTCGCGGCACCATCCACACAGGCCTAAGGAGGCTGGTGGCTGCTCCAATATCCTTCGCCTCAGGTCACAGTGCCAGGAGGTGACAGCAATCAGGCTGTGTCTTTTGAATGCTGGTGTACATGAAGACACTTTTTTTTTTTCCCTCTTGTCCCATCTCATTCTGGGCCCTGGCCTCCCTCAGGCTCCCTAATAGATTGCGATTGTGCTATATGTGAAACATGAACATCTCATGCCACCCAGACAAGACAAACATGGGGGACAAGCAGGCAGAGAGAATATGTCATCACCATGGAAACCACCTCCCAAGGACTTTGCTGAGCTGCTACCTAAACCTGTGCTGTTTTTATCTTTCTGCTTTGCACCACAAGGGTTCCTTTCATAAGTTTTCAAGGAACAGACCCCTCTCTAAACTCCCATTATCCAGTTTAAGGTTGACACACTCAAAGTGATTATAATTGCTTTTTTGGCTCACACGCACACACGCACACAGGAGCTCACACTGCTTATATTAGCACGAATGTTTGGGACTGCTTTGTGCAGACTTGCACTCTTTATGTGCCAGTTGTTTGTTTTTGCGTTGACTGCCAAACAAGTTAAGGCCTTGGTTTCAGTTGCGCAGCATCTTGGAAGGACAGTCGAGGTTGTTTATCCGAGAGAACATATTCATGTCTTCGCTCTGAGGCCATTGTCACTTTATGAATCTGTTGAATTATTGCATGTTGAGCAATGCCAAAGTGCTCACTAAATACTCAACAGCTGCCTGTCGAGTGCACACTTAAGGCCCTAATGTGCCTTGTTAAAGTTTGTCTTAAACAGTGTTTTTTCGTGATTTTTACAGAAATGCTGGTCATCCACTGTTGACACACAGAACAGGAGTCTGCTGTGTTTCAGGCTGTGCACACTGACTCCAGGAAGTGTGCAGATCTGGGCAGGGAAAAAGGATTTTTCTCTTGAATTGGCAGCAAAACCTGTTGCACTTCTGTCGAGCATGTAACGTGCCTGTATGTGCGTCATGCCACTTACACACATGCACGTAGATGCAAAGACTGAAAGCTGAAACTGCTACGCGATGATACACAAAGATATGAGATGACAGAAGACTTTCCAAGGACAAAGGTGTCTTAGAGGCTGGTGGAAAAGGATCTGTTGCATTGCTCCTATTGACCACTCAAAGTACTCTTACTGAATACAAAACCTAAAGCCTGCTGCTGATCTCCCAGGGAGCTGGATTACGCCGCTGAACAAACAGCTCCAAATTCTGAAAAGGGGCAGATTGTATACAAGCGTGAAGGAGAAATGTAAAAGATGTTGTTTCCATAAAAATGTTATCACTGTTCTTTTCTTGGGGGCATTTGATATCCTTCTAATTGGCTGATTAATGTCTTTTCTCCCTGCGGTGTCTCATAAAGCCTAAATAGATTATTACATCTCTGAAATATGCAAAACCAGCACGCTTATCAGAGTGTTGTGAATAATCACCGTTTAGGGATTTTGTTGCAAAATGGAAACAATCATATTTTTTTGTGATTTTTATTTTTTTTAATTTGGAGCACAGCAGTCCTTGGTCAGTTCAGCACTAAAAGTCCTTCCTGTGTCTGTGTTTACCAGTGACTTCATTGCATAATGCTGTTGACTCAGAGCTGAGAGAAAGGAGCAAGGAGCTCACGATTCTCTACACTTTAAGGAAAGTTTGTTGAACTTAAAAGAGCGTGATGACAGAGGGAGAGATTGAACAAGCAAGTGGAAACTGCTTTAAAAGCCAAAGGACGTCGTCAGGACACCATCATCGTCTGCTGCCTATTTGAGAGCTGATTTCGGTCCCATTCCACGTAGAAATGCTGCTCTTTACCGGAGATATTTGCTTAAAGCTGTCTGTACACAGACAGAGAGCTGACCAGACAAATATTGACAGGGCGGAGAGAGACTTGAGCCGTGATTGGAAGGAGGTTTGAGTAAATGGAGAGTTGTTGGAAAATGTAGATGAAATGGAATCGCAAAAATGTGTTTCAGATGGCAGCAAAGGGAGATGGAAATGCAGAAAAAAAAGTGAATGTTGGAGTGTGGGCCGGCTGGGAGCGATGGGATTTCGACTTCATGCTTATCACTTCAAAAGACAGACTGTAAAATGCAGTCTGCTCTTCTGCGCACCTCGCTCCATCTTTCTCTCTGTCTCTTTCCTCCTCACCCGAGGTGAAGTGGATCATTTTGGCCTAATAGTTACGGTTTGATTTGCTGTGCAGTTTTCTTTCATAGAGACAACCTATGTCCCGGGGAGCTCGCTCATTCAGCGCTGCAGCTCCACACTCCCCTCCCGCTTAATGTGAGCGGCAGCGGTCATGGAGTACAACATTTCTAGAGTGTGACATTGTTGCTGTACAGTTGAAACAAGCCTCCAGGGGTAGAGGAGGAGTTTGAGTCAATCAAAACCGTGCCATGTAAACACGGCATTGTGGTTTTAAAATATGGCTCTGGTTTGTTTCACGCCATGATGTGCCTCTCATCCATTTTATCGACATTGTGCTGTCTTGTAGTGTCATAAAGATGATCTGAAGGAAGTCATAGCAGCTTGCCGCGGCCTCATCATGAGCCCCTCGCAGCTGTGTCACGCAGCACTAAACAATCTCCAGCGATACTGTCGGAGCTATATCACCCATATGAAGCTGAAACGGGGCAAACATGTTGATGAGCGGCAGGTTAGTTAGAATGTGGAGACGGTACCTTGTCAGCTGTCGTTTGAGGACCACAGCAGATGTGTGACAGGTGATAATAAGGTAGAAGGATGTGAAAGACTACATTAAGCTTCAGTTGAGACAGCTAAGATGTTCGTGAAGGTGTGATGTGGGATGTTTGAGATGTCTGCAGGAGAGAATGATGAGTTTTGAGAGAAGGGGGGAAGGGGAGGGATGCCAGAGGTGATTTGTGCTCTGGAGAAGTTGATGTAATTCATACGAAGCAGACAGTCCTGTAATTATGTGAAAACACCTGAACTGCACTCATTGCATTTTGCTTTGTTCTGCATTTTGCTAAGTTGCTAATGAGTCCCGGTAGGTTCTGTGGAACGAACTATTTAATTTTGCAGTAATTGTAAGTAAATGAGTGACAGTGTCTATTTGCTTCACACTTAATTAAATCAACACCAAGATGTTTATGTGAATATTATACACACAGCATCCACTTTGCTCTGTACAACCAGTCCATTACGACAGTTCTGTCAAAAAGTTTTATTGTCCTTTTTTGATGCCTGTAATGTTCATTTTTGTTGATGTAGTCATTTAAATATTATACACAGATCAGCCACAACAATAAACCACCTGCCTAGTATTGTGTAGGTGTCTTTTGTGCTGTCAAAGCAGCTCTGACCCATTAGGTCATAGAGATAGGATCTCTGGGACATTGGCAGTTGATCCTTTGGGTCCTGTGGGTTGTGGGCTTGCAGGCCTCTGTGGAGCTGGTTTGTTCTTGCACATCCCACAGATTGGGGTCGGGGGACATTGGAGACCAGATCATCATCTCTTTTTCATGTGAGCAGTTGTTGCGGTGTGGTGCGTCACCCTGCCTGGGGAGGAGGCTAGCGTTGGGGAGGGTCATGACGTGGGGGACTTAAACGGTGTATGGGTGGTACATGCCAAAGTAGCATCCAAATAAATGCTTGGACCCAAGCTTTCCCAGGAGAACATTTTACTGTAATGAGACGATAAATGTTCTTTACCTAACATGTCACTGGTTTTAATGTTGTGGCTGACCATTGCATGTTGTTGCATCAAAGCCGTACTTAGTGGTGGTTCTGCATTTGTTTAAAAGGTGTTTCTAACATTCTGTGTCAGTCACACCAACAAATAGGTAGGGCAAAAAAATGGAGCACCTTTATGTAGGACACCAATGACACAAATATAACTGAATTTAACCACTGTCACCAAAAGCTAAACATCATAAGCTTTAACAAAGACAGATCATATTACAGTATGTGGGTTTCATTAGGTTTTCCTGTTGTAGCTAATAAAGTAACCACAGTTTTATTGGGCTTGAGTTTTAACTGAGCAGCTCAAACAAAGAAATCCCTTTATAAAAGGGCAATATCTTCTCAAATCAATTCAACCAAGTCCGAGCTTTGTCTTTATTCTTCCTCTGATTTGTACCAAACTACGCAGTTCTTTCCAGGAAATAATTTTGAAATTATTAGGAAACAGTGTGCATAAAATGAAGTTTTGGCCTCACTTCTCTGACCCCAACAAAAGTGTTTTGTTGTTATGGTTGAGTTGAGGGTATGTGCAGGACCTTGCCAGCAGGGGGCAGTAGAGCAAATGGTGTATCTGACCTGAGAGCAGATCTTCCACTCTCTGTCCTCGCAAGACCTGTCAGTTTGAGGCTGGAAATGCATTTTGCTGCAACACTTCTCTTGTCATCGCTAAATGATGTATGATAGGCTGGTAATGTCCGTCCTGCAGACGTTAGCGATTTTGCCCCGAATGCGTGTCTCTTTTCTCCCTTTCTAGTATTGAGCTTAAATCTAACTTGTCATTTTTTTGTAATTACAAGCATTTGCAGCACTTTAATCAAAAATATTTGCACTTTCTTGTTTTTGCCTTCTGGCTGAAATGTTGAGGTTTTGAGCATTTTTTGGTATTCAAAATGCAAATGTACCTTTCAGTGAATTGCAGGCATGAGGCATGTAAGACGAACAGCCTTTGAATGCAAATTGCTGCTGCTGCCGCCGCTGCTGCTGCTGACACCACTCTGGACCATATTTATCTGGAAGCCAAATGAGGCTGGACCTTAAAATGGTGATTGGAGTAGGTGGGTGGAGGACAGATTCATTGCTTCATCCTTCATCCATCATCGGTGTGCAGAAGTGGGAGAGGAAGAGGGTGTGTAAATCCAAGGTTACTTGCCTCAGGTAGATGTAGTGTAGACAAGTGAATCGAGTTGCATCCCAGTATTATACAAAAACATCAAAGCCTGTAATGCTACAAACAAGCTGAGTTGGAAAGATATGAAACTGTCTGAGGAGTTGCTGTTCACTGTAGTCTTTTGTTCATTGGCAAAATAACACACCTCTGAAGATGCTATTCTCTGACGGTTGGTCTTGGAGGAATTATTTATATTTCATTTTTGTGTAGTTTGCTTTTGTATGAAGAGATGCTCGTAGGTTCGTGTTCAGCGAGATCAGAAGTAAAGCAGTCTGCCATTTTTAAAGTATCACCGCTGTTTACTCGTCCTTGCATTAAATATCTAATGGCTTAAAGACTCTGGGATATTGTTTTAACCTATTGGCCATGGATGAAGGAAGGGATGCAGGAGAGGCAGCTTTGTAACCCCAGGCATGTTTGTGTGCCAGGAGCCCCCTGCTGACGGTTCGCATCCTGCAGGGAGGCTGCTTGCAACCCTGAAATCCTGATCAGATCTTTGAAGGCAGGAAAAGTAAAAGTGCAGCTGTGGTTCCTGAGGAAACAATTGCTTCCCGAGTCTGCATGCCTTTAAAATACCATAATCAGTATATTAGCAATGCAGACTTCACCTGTCCAGGGTCAATATCGGGGCGCCATCTGTTTAACAGCGGGTGATGACCGATGATGTCATAGCTGGCGGACAAAGCCCAGAAGGCAGCGATGTGGGTACTGAGGAGGGGGCCGCATCACTGTTTGTTTTTTAACCCTCTTAACCTCGAGCAGTTTCTGGGAATTTTCTGCTCTCATCACAGTTTTTACTCACGGTCGGCTTATTTTTCACTGCAATATAAAGTCCTGCACCTCTATGGAAACAGCAGAACCATGGCTAGAAGAGGAGGGAACTCAAAAATGTCTGTAGTAAAGTGTAACAAAATTTTAATGCCTTAAACCATGAAAAAAAAAAAAAAGTCCAAGTGCCCACAGGTGTTACCAATACTTTAAAAAATAGTGCGTCAACATGTATTGTAGTTACATCTTAAGCGTGTTTCCATTCTTCTCTCCTGACTGCTCTGCGTGTACACAGCCTTCAGTTCAGCCCAAAAACTCACTTAATTTTTTATCATGTGACTGTAGGTCAAAGCTTAGTCAGTCAAGACTTTACAGTTGTGTGGAAATGTGCAGAATCTGTTTAGCGCAGCTTGCACATTTTCGAATGCAGTGATTTTAATGACAAAATCATGCTTTTAGGCTTAGATTTGACAACGTTTCCTGACTAACACCTTACAGATGAGTAGTTTTGGGGCCCCCAGAAATGTTAAACCCTAATAATTCTCTCTGTTTTTACAGTATCTGGCCTTGATAAGTTGCGCACAGGTGTGGTGGGTTTTGTGGTTCAGAGGGTTAATATACTGATGTCATTTCTGCAGTGATGTACAGGCATAGCAGAAGTTGTTCATTCTGTAACACAAGCTCTGAAGAACCCTCCGCAAAGGATAAAGAAAAGCCTGGGAAAATGATAAAAAAGCAGAGGTGACCTTAGTAAAACTCTTAAGCTACCTTCCTATTTGAGGAAAACATGATAGCATACTTAATTTCCCTCAACAGGCTGCTATTTTTATAGGACATAGAGTGAAAGTCGGACTTTGCCTGCCTATTGATTTTACTTCAAAGAATTCATAGAGCCACCGCAATTACTTCTCCTCTACCCGAACAGCGTGGATTGGTGGGCGCTCTGTTTTAATTTTTTTGGTGTCTGTGCCAGCACTTCAGCCATTTTCGTCCATCTGACCCCCTGATCACACTGACCGTTTAATGCTGGAAACATCAGGTCAGCCAAGTTGAGAGTTAAAAAGCTCGATGAGCTCCGCCACGGCGGCTCCGAGCCGCTGTCTGCGTCTGATGACTCCTCTTCATTACACACACACACATGCATACCGTGGACGTTTAATTAGGTGAGTAAGATTATCGTCATACTTAGTAGCTCACGACTGCAACTTGAGAAGCATTTAGGATTCATTGATCCACCCTGCTGAAAGTGTTGCACAGGATCTGTGTCTGTTGCCAGCTTCTGCTGTTGTCCCATGCTCCTTATAGAGCCTAAAGCACCGGTGATATACTTATCTCATTTAGAAGGTTATCACTCGCCCCAGGTGCTGATGTGGATACTGATAGAGTTGATGCTTAAGCCTGCACAGCAAATGCTGCAGGTGCTTTTTTGTGCTTTTCCCAAACACTGATAAACACAGATGCGGCAAACATTAAAAAGATGGTTGTGGGGCTGCTGGGTAGCGCGTAGCTTCAATGAGATATGTGTGTAGAGTGGCAGGGAAAAGTGAACCTCTTGGAATTATCTGCTTTTTCATCTTAATATACATTTTTGAGCAATCATGAGCAAACACAAGTCATTATATTGGTCTTTTCCACACTGAATGCACCCTTTAGACCTCCATAGTGTAGTTTGTAAAACTTGGCTAGTGACAGGTGTCTGTGTAGATTCTCAGTCTTTCAGGTCTTCGTAATCTTTAAAAAAAAAAAAAAAAGGGCTCTCTTATTTTTAGATTTTTTTAAAGGTATCAAACATTGTAAAACACCTTGGTTGAAAAAGCAAAATGTCTTCAAAAACCTACAAAAAGAGAGTCCAGATGCTTTTTACTGAAGCTCTAAGGATGTGCTGACATGAACATGATGTGTTATATAAACACGTCAACATAAAAAAGTGTAGTACTCACCAGAAGAATCAGTGAATGGTTAACCGTACCTCGCAAAAAGACTGATGACCAAGATTTTCAGATTTTGTAAGGAGCTGTAAAGGGTTACTGATTATCTTCTAGACCTTGGATTTCCATCAGACCACAGTTAGACACACTGACTGTATTATTACTGTGATTACTCTCTATAGAAGTGATGGTCCATTGGAAATGACTCTAAAGGAACAGCGATCGATGAGGTAACAAAGAACCTCAGAGTAACAGCTAAAGGCTTTAATGTATAATAGGATCTGGTTAATATCTTTGTTTCTGAGTCTATCATCATGATGCTGCGCTGCATTGAGCATAGAGGCCTCAGAGGAAGCAGCTGCTCTCCAAGAAGGCGTCACTGCACCTCAGCTACGCTGCTGGGAAAATGTTGTGTAGACAAATGGAACTGAGGCTGTATTGTTTGAGAAGAACATGCAGTATAAAAAGAGGACTGTATAGCAACTTTAAGGCAAGTACAGTAGAGGGAGCATCTTGATTTTGGGGTTACTGTGCTGCCTGTGGGCCTCGGTGACTTTACATCATCAAGAGGAAAATGAATTCCCAAGTTTATCAAGGTGTCTTACAGGATAATGTCAGACTGGATGTCAGTAGAATTTGTGACAGGATGACTTCAAACACAAGGAAATCTGTCTCTTAGAGTCCCAGACCTTAACTCAGCTGAGATACTGTGGAATTTGGCAAAGAAGACACTCAGTGGAAAATGAAATTGGACAGGAGACACAAAGTTAAGATTTACACTTTATTGGAAGTGTCTTCAAACTATATATATATATTTTTGGTGTCACCAGGGAAAGGATTTGAAGTGTGAGGATGAAGTGTTTGGTTCGGAGACTTTTTCGCCTCTGATAAAGAGCAGCTTTCCTGGGCTTTGAAGAATTTAGGACTGTCACCCACAGCTGGCTGAGTGGATGACGCCGTCCCAAACTGGGTTAGCCTTTTTAAAAGAGATCACATTATTTTTATCCAGCTCTTGTTCATGTGAAGCACTTGAGGATCCACTCAAGGATTCACTCAATCACGGTCAAACGTTATCGAGCATAACAACACCGGCCCTGAGTTTTATCTTCAGACTGGACGCCCTGCACACATCAAATCTGTCCAACTCTTTTTTTTGAATATTTAACTCAGAACAGTTTTTTCCTGTGTGGGTCGACCATGAACCACATGGATGGACGTTTGATCCCCAGCTGCTCCGGTCCACGTATCAAGATGTCCTTGGGAAAAAAACACTGAACCCCAAATTGGTCCAGATGGTCAGTTTGCACGTTAGCACAGGTATGAGAGTGTGAATGTGAGGGGAAGCTGTGAAGTACAGAAAATACTAATTTACATTAATCATTTACTTTAATGTTAAATACAAATAGTTAAGTTAATGTTGTATTCTTAGATGCTTACATTTGCCTTTCACTGTGATCTTTAACTCAGGTACTGTGAATTATTTCTTCTGCCTCACTTTGTGTTCATTACCATCAGTCACATAAAGTCTCTACTTATTTGTACTGGACTGCAGCCGCTGCTCTGATAAGAACCTGTGACCATGTCTGCCACCATATTACTTCTAAGTACAGAATGTTCTGATGTGTGCAGTGACAGTGAGTCACTCATTAGTGATACAGAGCTTTTGCTGCACTCCACTGACTTACATGGAAAATACCCAGACGCTGGGAAGACTCGGCATCACGACTGATGCTTTTGGAGACGAACAGTGAGTTTGTTCTGTAAATTCACTAAAAGGGGCAAATTGTTCGAGTCTCTGGCTGCGTAAAACTGAATATTCCTGATGTGTTCTGACCTGTTTTAGGATCAGTTACCTGACTGAGTATTGAGAATGAGTTTAAAGATGCGTGCTGTCTCCATCCAGCCCCTCCAGTATGATGTATTGCTGAAAAAGAAGCTTCATTTATTCAGATAGAGGTGAATTCATTCAATTATTGTACAGCTTTCATCCATAAATTCACAAATCACGTGTGCAACTTTTGCCTCTTTGCGTCTGGGGTCCCACGGTAGATTCCAAGGTCATTATTCAGTCATATTGGTAACATTTAAGCTGATATTTCTTGTATTCTTTTGCCGATCACTGTCCATGTACTAGTTTCTGCAACACTGGTTTTCTGTCTGTGAAAAACGCTTTTGAATGAGGCCACTTCAACTCCTCTTATTCTTTCAAGACAGACAACACACGTGTAAAAGATGTTGTATACACAGTAAGGAGTACGTACAAATCTGTGATAATCCAACTGTGGGCTTACTTCTGTTTGTCTCTTTAATAAGCTTTGCAGCTTTCCTAGTCTAACTTTTCATTGCTCATGCGTCTGTACACAAGTGCCAAAAGTTTGTTTATGTTGTGTTTTATTTGCTCAGACTTAGAGCCTCAGAGCATACCACCGTCTTCCTGGAGTTAAAAATAAATTGTTTGTGGCCACATCAAGATAATGATGCTGCAGTTTATCAGCTTAATTTGACTGCTGTTCTCTCATTTTCTTGAATCATTCATTTATTTAATTTTCCACGGGGACCCCCTCCTACATCTTTAATTACTGTTTGCATCTGCGTCACTTTGCCACCAGTGTGGAAGTCGCACGCTGAATTTTGTGTCTTTAGCACAGTAATCGGGTGCACGCTGGCACGCTCTGCAGTCCTGTCACTGGCCTGGCAGCCCGGACAGAAATAGCCTTTGAAAGTGTGGCTCCCAGAAAGAGGTCACTTTAAAGTTTGCTCCGCCCGACCGCCCTGCTGACGGTCACGTGCGCTCTCAGCAGGAGCCCCTTTTAGCAAATCTCCATCGGCTTTCGCAGGTCGAGCTAGATGTGCTCCATTGGGTGTCAAAATTGAAAAGATGGCGAGATAGGGGGCCAAGAGGACGGTGGGTAGCTGGGGGTTGTGGGGGAGGGTGGGGGGCTGCGAATCAATAAAGCTGCTCCAGTCAGCCACTTGTTATTTTGGGGTTGGTGAATTGATGGCTTTGTGCCGTGGCTGTGCATGCTGCAGTGACGGCCCACTTAGTGTTTGCATTTGTGTATTTTGGTTCTGAAGATTATGTCCTGTGAATACACAAGGCTCAGAAACAATCCTCTGCTGCATTACACACAGATATGTAAATGAAAAGCAAAGCCTCAGATCAAAGCATTGCATATGGTTACAGCAGATAAGTAGCAAAGGAACCCTGTGCAGTTATTCAACATTTTGCAGAATATTAAACAAGCAAAAAAAAAAAAGAAAAAGAAAAAATACTTGAAATACTTTCCGAAGAGTTCGATTTTTGGGGGGGGGGTTTTTTCACGGACCACCTCTCTCCTCCTTCGTTTCCTTCTCATATCCCTTGTCTCTTTTTCTTAATTGGAGGTAGATTTGATTGATGCAGCAGGCATACAAGCCGTAGAGTTGTAGTTATCAGTATGCATGACTGTATTTGAATATGAACTGAAAAGGCTATTACAGCTCAATTTCACGCCCAGCGGGATATCTGACATGTTTCTCCCTTTGTAGAAATCAGGCTGTCAAGAGTTCTTTTTCCGCTTTCTGTCTCTCTCTGTCTCTTCACAATTTGCCTTAAATTTCTGTCGTTACCCCTCCATCCAGCTCTCAAACGTTTCATCGCTTCTCCTCTTGGGTGTCTGACTTTGTACGGCGGCACTTTCTTGCCTTAGAGTTGATCAGCTATGATCAGTGGCGGCTGGTGAAAGATTTTCTAGCAGAGGCTATGCCAAGTGCTCCTACTAACTACCTCTATATCGTTAAGGCAAAGTATCACATATATGCAGACTTGTTATCAAAAATTCTCTACTGATTTAAATATTTGATGCCAACTATTTATAAAGTTAAGACATTTCTGCGGCCATACTCCCTAAACACTACCTGTGTTTGAATGAAGCTGTTTGACACCAGTTTTTCATCTTGGTCATGAATGGAATAAACAACATCCGCATTATGGATGAAGTTTAGCTGCAGAACGCCACAGGAGGTCTTTTCTATTAGCAGTGATCAGTCTGTTTATTGTCCATTTTGTATGCAGCATCGCTGATCCACTGAGAACAGCAATACCAATATCATGCACAATATTCCCTCTTCAACTATATTTCTCATACTTTTATTGTTATTCTGTAGGTGTTAATATTCATTACTCTATTGTTTTTATTCTTAAGTTTTTGACACCTAAGGGCTCCCCTAGGATCAATAAAATCTTATCTGCATTTGAAAATGATGTTGAAAACGTTCAGCACAATCATAGAAACATCTGCGCACGTAGCTTATATTGATATCTGCCAGTGAAATGTTTCTAGGAAAGTTACCATGCCCACGTATAGAATGTCAAGTAGCTCAACTCAAACGTTTGACTCACTACCAACGATCTGCTGCAACTGTGCGCGTTCTGATGCTCCTCATTTTGTTCGATAGATATCTCAGTCCGTGTTGTGTCTGTTTTAAAAAAGTAAGCGTGGAACGAAATATAAAGCTTTTGCATAGCTGCATTCACAGTAACTGGCCCTCTCTGACAAACCGTTTAGTCTCTTCAAGCTCTTCTGCCTTCAGTTTGTCCACCAGAGTTCTCCTCAAGGGAGGTTTGTGAGGGAGATTTTATCGATTTTGGTGGGCGAGACTGAGTCTTTGGTCTCTGCGTTTGTCAGCAGCCATCGGTATGCTTCTGCTGAATGATTCTGCTCGTGGTTAATAAAATAATCGGCCCTTTTTTGCATCAGATAGCGCGGCGGCTAAATTTATGTGGTTATCATCAGCTGGCGATTGGTTGCACTGGCTTGCTGATGATTGTATCACCCTCACAGGAGCTGTTCGGAAACAACAGTAAAGGCTTATACTACATGGGTATTAACCCTTTTGGAGAAAATACCGCCTTGGACCAGGGAAGGCGGCACCCTTGCGTCCTCTGTTGGCCATCTGCCCTCAGCTTTGATTGATATTTTATCATCGGGGCTATAATTAGAGAACTGATGTTGAGTACGTCCTATTTTTTCCACCTATGCTGACAGAATATCAGCTCATTACTGTATTATATGTTAACGTGGTTGCCGGAAAGCTACACTTGCATCATCTTGCAGCTGGCAGTCACATCCTATTCTCGCATTCTTGATGGCTGAGTCACATCAGTGTGTCTTAAAACCCTACAAAGATTCATGTTTCTTTTTTTGACAAGCCTGGAGACGTCTTGGTTAAGCTGTAAATCGGATGCATCATCTTCACCTTTTAGAGAGTGTGCCACTCTGAATGGATTCATGTGTTACTTACACAAACCTCGTCGCGCTGTGAAATCAGCAGCTCTCTTGTTGCTTGCTGTTGCCTCATTATTTACCCCAACTGTTGCCTGGATCCAATTTCACAGTGTTCATTTACAAACTACAAACTGCTCGGGTTTGTACTGACTCTTGTTTTGCTTATTATGACTTTTTACTCGCTATTAAAGCACACAAACAAGAAAAAATAAATAAAAATATCAGAACTGTTTCAGTGGAGCGGATTTTGCTTTGTGCAAAAAGGTTTGTGGAACGTGGGGATACACAAATGGGAATCAATGATTGTTGGCCACGTAAAGCATATCCAGTGTTGCTTAGAAAAGGATAAACCACATGAGTACAGTGTTATTACAGTAACCAGTGCCGCAACCTTTTTCTACTATTCTAAAGATGCAATACTTTAAACTTTAAACTGGTCTCAGATTGGAAATTTGCGTCTGCAGATTCCCTCCACTGAGGTAGCAAAACTGGTATCAGGAGAAATGAAGTCAGTTGTCATAGAAAAAATATTCACATCTTTTACCTAAAGTGGAACTACTGATGCTGCAATATAAATATATTCTATTTCAAATGAAAGTGTGTGCCGTTGCTGCTGCTGCTTTCGCTCGGCCCGCTGTGTGTTTTCCCTTGTCTGCTGCTGTCTGTAGCCTTGCATGCCCCTGGTAGGTGGAGTGTTTCAGTGCAACTGGGAGCACCTGGCCAGTCTCCCAGGACTATTTAAGACCTGACTGACTCGTCCTTCTCTTCATTCTCCCTTTGGCCTTGTAAGTTTAGGTTTTACATATTGCAACACTTTCCTTTGACTGAACATCTGCTGATTAGCTCAGCTGGTATTAAGGTTTTGGGGTTTTGTAGGCCGACTCTCAGTAATAAGTTTGCACGCTTTCAGTTAAGGCAACTATGTCTTTCTATTTTCTGTTGTGGTTCATACGTCAGTCTGTGACAAGCTCTACTTTCATAATCTGACTTCAGTAAAAGTACAGACAAACTAGCTATACATTTACTTAGGAGTAAAAGCTCTAATTTTGGAGAATTTCCCCTTTCAGTGTTTAGTCATATTAATATCGCTTACTGTGTTACTGAATTGAATTGATGTTGAATGTCGTAGCAACTTCATAAACTGCACAAATGTTTAAAAATTCCATTTTAAATTGTTTATACTGGTCATGCAGTAAATTTTAAACTTCTGTAAAATCTCAAAGAAACCAACAAATGGTTTTAAAGTAAACAGTGGAGCAAAAAGTATCTGTTTCCAATCGATTCTTGAGTGAACGTACTTTCCACCACTGGAAGTCGGATGCTTCTCTACTGTAAAGTCTTTGATGTGGATGTTGTTACTGGGCTTAAAATTTTGAAATCCCCTTGTTGTTGTGTTATCTGGCCAAAGTCCACGAGCCGGGTCAGCAGATCTGCTGTAAGACTGTATTTGGAGGCCAAAGCTGTTTAAGCAGTGTTACTCAATGAAAGTAAAGTGCTGCTCAGCTCATTATCCGGTGGAAAGGACCTGAACTGCCCCTAACATGTAGACAGAAAACACTGCTTCATCTACGTCAAACTCTTCTTTTGTAACTGTACAGACACTCAAGAAAAAAAGACTCACTCACTCGTGATTCTCCATCTTGGTCTTGATCCAATATCGAAAACCAAACAATGCAGAACGTAATATTTCACCCAGTGTAAAAATAAAAGTGTAAAAACTGACCAAAACACACAAACTCTACAGTAAAAATCAAGTTTTAATCTTGTTAGCATGTCCATACAATGTTGTTTTATATGCTAGAAGACACATCATGAGTGAAATAAATGGTTTACGCCATGTCAGCAAATTTCCACCTTGAAACTGCAGTGTACAGACGACCAGATCCAAAACGCAGATTCAGACATCTGAAGTTTCTTATGTAACAAACCCCAAAGACCCAATCATATCATCTTGCAGGGTGGAGCTTCAGAATCGGTTTCTGGTTCCAGCATGCGTGGCTGAATCTCTACGGCTTGTCATTGTGTAGCGTAGAGTAGTTTCACAGTGTGTGAGCTGGTGTACGATTGAGTGGAGAGAGAGGCAGAAACATACCTCTTGCGCGTAGCTCTGCATATTCTAAAGAAAGTAAATGTGCAGAGTTCCGTCTAATGCTCAGAACTGCACCGAACGAGTTTCACCCGCAGACTGTTGGTGCTGCAAAATATATCTTTTAAGTGGCTACACCTGCAGCGGATGTAAGCGTTGGGTTGTGGCAACACAAGATGATGAGCATTCATTAGGGGACTGTGGTGTCTTCAGTTTCTGGATCCAGCACAGCACTGTGAAACTTTACATTTTCACCAAGTTTGTGTACTATGTGTAAATTAACATAAACTATAGTCCACTCTGTCAAGACACTAAGCAACCATCAGCTGGTACTGACGAATAAATGCAGACGACGTGATCGAGATTCCGATGTTGTAGCCCTGTTTAGTACAAAGCAGTCATTTTCTAAATACTAGTCGTCTAATTTTTAAAAAAAATATAGACATTTGTGTCTAAAAGGGTTGCAGACACGTCACGTATTTTTATGAAAATATAAAAAAAAGACTGGTCCGTTTTTTTGTGCATACGCCACTTTCATTAATTATAATAGAAACATCCCATTGCAGCATCCACAGTGTTGCCACGGGGTAAGTCACTTCAGGGCATGATTATTTTCATAGAGAGAAAACTTCTAAATATGCAACTTTACACACAGGGAAGAGTTTTTAGGGGTTTAATTAATGACAGCAGAGGGAACAGTAGTACAAAAACAATCGCCAAATAATAAAAAATCAAAGTAGGGTGACCTCAAAAACTAGATAACATTAGGTGTCAAACCCTTCAAATAACACCTCATCTGTTGTCAGTACAAAGCAGATAATTTGTAACATAGCTTTCATATCAAAGTCCTCATTAGGGACGTGAGTTTGTAGAGGGAATGATGAATCCAAAATAAAGCACTTTTGGTAACTGTTGTTCTCGAGGGACGATGAGAGCGTCAAATGATGTTTAAAAAAGCAATAAATAATTCTGCACAAGAACACAGAGTTAAGTTTGAGGGTTGAGTTGATTCTGTGAGAACTTTGAGTGACCTGCTGGTGACGGGCCAAGGGATGTTTACGTACTTTATTTAGTCGATTTCGATGTGTTTTTACATGTTTTTGTTTCTTCCGACATCCATTGGCAGCTTTTTATTATCCATCCTGGTATCATCACGGTCTATCCTGGCATTTTATTTTTTGCCAAACTAGCAAGTGAATCATTGCTATATCAAAAGGTTTAATTGGTGTGTTTATTATGGGACTTTGACCTGTAATGACCTGCAGTATTTCTCACTATTTGAATGATAGTGCTGGGCTGTAGCTTCGTCCTTGAATGCAGCTGCGAGGATGTGTGTAATAAATTACTCTCTGTCATTCCCGTCCACCTTCGCATCCCTCGCTGCCTGCTGGGGATTGGCGGAGACGGCAGTAAAAGCCCCTCCGATTGGCGGACAGTGATAGTGGTTTATGACAGGTTTGGTGGCTGACTCTTTGTCTTAAAACAGTGAAGGGTTTAGAGGGAGCCTGCCGTCTGGGTTTGTGTGTGCAAGTGAGTGTGTGGCGGTGCAGGACAGGCTTAAGTCGGGTCGGGGGGGAGGTACTTTAAGGTTAAGCTTAGTGTGCACAGCAAAGGGAGTCTATTTAAAGGACACCACCTCCCTCTTTTGAATGATTCAACAGCAGTTTGCCCCTCCCCCACTTCTCATCAAGATCAGCTGGAGGAAGTGGTAGCTCGGCCAATGGGATTACAGTAGCGGATTGACTCTGTGTGTGAGTGTGTGTGTGTGTGTGTGTGTGTGTGTGTGTTTTTGCAGCTGAGAGGGAGAGCAAGCCTGGACAAGCAGCAGCAGCAGCAGCAGCCTCTGTGTTTGTATGTGTGTGTGTGAAACGAAAATGTAGGGCAGCCACTTGTTCTCCCTCCCTCTGCCGTCTCTCTATCATTCCCTCTGTCTGTCTTTGTTTCTGCGCTGTGCTGCCGTAGCCCCAGTCGCCACGGCGACGGCTGACATTGTTGCCGCGGCTCCACTTCCGTATTTGCAGAGGCTCTCCCTCACCCTCCAGTTTCTCTCTCCGTCTCGGCTCACCTCGAGGATTTTACAGGAGAGGGGGATGTAACCTCCCTGAGCGACCATTGTCTGTGTGAGGGTGTGTGTGAGTACATGTGTGTGTGTGTGTGTGAGTGTGTGTATGTGTGAGGTGGCTTCAGGATCCAGACATGAATTCCTGCTGGAAAATGAAGATTCAGGTACTGACTCTTGCTCTCGATGCTGTCATTGTTGTTTGTCTTTGTGTCGTCTTTGTTGATGCTGCTGATGTCGATGTTGTCATGATTGTTGTCACTGCTGCAGCTTCCACTCGTGCACATATACTGCATAATGTTTAGAATGTTGTTTACCTCGTGCATACAGTAGCTGATCATAAATAAGACGTGCAAAGATAGATAATGTGATGGGGGGGGTTCATTGTAATTTCAATTCAGTGGTTGTTATGGTGAGGCCTTCTGTCTCCGTGGTGATGGCAGAGAGCTTCTGCTGCAGTAGCCGAGGGATGAAAGAGTTGCCAGGAATGTGTGGTTTTTGTCTGTTTATGTGTGTATAAATGAGAGAAAGGAGAGGGTAAATAGAGATCTAAATGGACAGAGGCAGTCCGTCTACGTAGCATGTCAAGCAGAAGTATCAGAACAATGTTGGGAGTTGTGGATTTGTGTATGTATGTGGGTGCGTTATGTTTGTTTTGCTCATCTTTTTTGTATTGTATGTGCATCTGTTTTTGTGTGTTCAGCGGTATCTCTCGGGAGACTCTGAATCCTGTATTTTCAGTGTGAAACGTTGACCCACTTTCTCCTGTGCTGCTGCCCTTTGTTCAGGGTGAGCGGGGGTGCACAGAAAATACTGTATAACTTCCCAATAGCGTTGTTATCTATACGCGTGTTGTCACGCTGTCGCACAGTTTGGTGACAGATAGCGAAAGTACAGGACATTGTAAAAATGTCTGGTCTGAGTCAGTACACAGGAACTCACAACCCCTCTGTCATGCTGTTGGGGTTTTTTTTTTTGTCGTTGCTCGTGTACTTGTACTAACATTTAACTGCACCGTTGGAGTGAAAGTGCAAAAAGAGGCTTGTGTGCTGCTGCAACTGTTTGCTACGAGGAAACTCCAGACGTACACACAACAGGCCTCAGCAACCTGATATATAATTATATATTTCTCCTCTCAGTCCACAGCTTAGCATATCACATCATCGACTGATGCACCAAATCACAGAGCTTTGTGTCAAATCTGCAGCTGGGGGGAGGGAGGGGGAGATTAATGCAGTCACATGTCATGGCAGCTTAAAACCTGTTCTAAAGGGAGAGGGGAGAATGAGGAAGAGGAAGCAAGACAGAGATAAGGCCGGACTGGACAGGATAGCAATGCAGAGGCTGCAGGACTTTGCAGTATGTGGTGTGACATTCCTGCACCACTGTGATAGTTCAATTCATAATTTGGGCTATTTTGTAACACGTCCACAGAGAACCTCCACTTCCAGCCTTGTCTTCCACTTCAGCTTTTTTTGTTTCTCTCTGAAAAGGCTCATTTTTTAAAAGCCCGGCATGTGTTTTAACATTAGACAGAACTGAGCGCTCACGCTGTTAGTATTCATCGTGCTACATATTGAAAGTTTTTTTTTTTTAAAAAGCAAGAGAGAAACTTGTTTCAGATGTTCCTACACTTTAGATAGGGTGTTCATATTCCCAGTGGGTGCCAGAGCTAATGCTTCTCTAAGCAGCTACTAAGTGCTGCTAGCTATAAAGAAGCTGTTTGGTGGG
>NW_007577900.1:655847-695598 GCF_000690725.1 Stegastes partitus
TTTTTTTTTTCTATTTCTTTGTTTCTGCAAGCCTGTGAGGGGCACAGAGTTCAGGCACTAATAATGCAACTTGTTTGGGGCCACTGTGCCAAACTAATTATCTGTAGCTTGACTTTTTCACACAGGAGATAAATAATGACTTGCGTCATGTGGAACCCGGAGTGCAGATAATGAGGAAATGTGGCTTTTCTGTGGAGTCACAAAAATATTTCACCATGTCTTTGGATCTCTTGCTCTCTCTGCCATATTTCCCTCCGCCTTTATCAAACGTCCCCCAGGACTGACTTCGGGTACTCAGATCTGCCTTCTGCTGTAGCTCTCATTGCTGTTGAATTAGACTCCGGTATTGCATCTATAATTCCGCTATATAGCCGCACCACACCATCGCCACAGTCTTGTTCTTATTATGACGGTCACTGTCTCTCTTCTAACATATCCTGTTTGGACATACTGATGTAATTATGCCTGAGATGAAGGGAGATGAGGGACAGAGCAGCAGCAGGAGAAGGAGGTGGAGGAGGTGGTGGTGGTCGGGAAACCACACGCTCACATCCCGCTGATGAGAGCACAGTCAGACATGCTCATTCACACACAGGCGCATGCGAAAGCTGTAGATCTGTAGACAAACACAGAGTCTGGGGGTGTTTCCTTCCTCTCCTGCAGTCTCGCTTTACCTCAGTGTGATGTGGTTTTCTGATGCACACACAGATGCTGCAGGCTGGCACTCTGGGGCAGCAGTTTTCTTAATTCATCTCGCAAAAAGAAAATAAATAATCCCTTTAAATGAGAAGTACTGAAATGTTAGACAACTGCTTTGTGGAATCTCTAGTAGGTGATTCATACCGTTTGTTCAGGACTTGTCTCTACAGTGCATGACCTCTCTGTATATAATGTCCATCTGCTTTCCCCCCCCAGACACAGTTATTGTAGGTTTGCGTAGACGTCTGTGGTCAGCCAAGCTCTCCAGTGATTGTTGTTACTGCACATAGTTGAGATTTCTCATCTGGTTCTGCTCTCCTGCCCAGCTGCCCACTCAGAGTCAGACCGCATTTCCTCTTTAAGTGGCTGCCGGACACTGACAGGGACAAGTAACCACATAAAGGCCAACGTCTTCTGCTGATGGCACTCTTTGTTGTGGACGTTTTATATTGTGAGGATGTGTGAGTGTGACCTCTGAGGACGGAGCAGCTAACGAATGCAATGTTTACTTATATATATATCTGTATCTTGTGTGTGTCTCCCTTTGTGCATGTTTGTGCCTGCCATCTGTATTTGCAGGCTAAGAGTGTGTTTATAATGGCCAACTCGACATTGTTGGCATTTGTTTTATGTGATTTGAGAGCGATTTCTCTGGAGTTCAGTCTGTGCGGTGGAATTTCAGCTATCTGTGTCTGGGAAAGAAATCTTGTGTCGGCTTGTCTGCAGCAACTTGTGCATTTAAAAAAAAAAAGAAAAGAAAATTGGGGTGGCCTGAGTTTTAAATCTGCATTTGGCAGAATGATCATCCCTAAGAAGATCACGGTTTGTTTATGCCATTTATTTCAGGGGAGCTATTCAGATGTAAACACTGCCCTGTCCAATCTGCCACAGGCTCAGTTTCTGTTGTCATACCTTCAGATTCACAAACTTTCTTTCTTCGACTCTCAGTTTGATGTCTTTGTTTCGCTCAGTGATTGTGGTTGTCTGCTGTAGTTTGCTGCTGTTTCTCTTGAAGTCGCACTCATGACGATGTTTTCTCACGGTGCTCATTTCAGTGACGTCTTGAATCAAAGAGGCACGAGTCTGTGTGCTGATGGTAATCTGTGCATATGTTTGTGCTTTACCGTCACCAGACCACATGAACTGCTACAGACAGCCTGAAAGTGAAATCCGGAGTGAGATGTAAAGCACTTTATTGGCTTCAAGTCAAGTGGAAGCAGAAACTATGTTGATTGTATGTTTATTTACATCATAATAACTGCATATCTGGATTTTACAAAAAGCTGGTTAGATTTTTTTGAGCTTGATTTTAAAATGAGTTTTCTCATCATGTGAGTCACTTAAAGTCCCTACACACCTGCACAGGTGATAAAGCATGTGCAGGATTTTTTAAAACACTTCTATATTTATGTTAAGGTTATTCTTTCTGCTTGACTCTTTGATCCCCAAGCAGTTTTTGGACATTTATGCTAATGTTACATTTTCCTTTTCCTCCCTGTGGGCTCATATTTACTGCAGTATGAAGTCCTGCACCTTCATGCAAACAGCACAACCCTGGCTAAAGGTAGAGAGAACTCAACCTTGTCTTATGTTCAGTATGCCAAAGTTATAATGCCATAAAAGGTAGAATAAGAGAAATTGAAAAAGCTTGGAATCAGCACATGGAACATTTCTCCAAGTGCCCACCAGTACTGGAAACATGGATGACTATATAGATATTTTATAGATTTTTAATTTGTTTTCTTCCTTGTCTCTTATCTGCTCTGAATAAATACAGCCTGCTGTTAAGTCCAGTTCAGCGGAAAAGTTGCTGAATTTTGTCACATGGCTGTTGGTCAGAGCTGAGTCACTAATGGCTTTTCGTTTGTGCTGATAAGTGCAGAATCTTTAGTTTTTTTCAGAATCTAATTAGTGTAAACGTTAGTGCAAAACTGTATTTGGAGAAAAAAAAAATCAAATGAGGCATGTACAATAAGGGGATTCTGATGAAATATCAACATTTTAAGCTGAGATTTGATTCATTTTCCGACAGAATGGCACATCACAGATGAGTAGTTCAAAGACTGTGGAAAAGTTGAAATTCTGGTCATTTGCTTAAATAAAACGGACTATTTTTGATCAGAGAGAAATGATTCATTACACTGCTGGACTCCCACACTAATTTGATGGTCAGGAGACAGGATTTTTAAAGTTACTTTGTAGTCTGAATAGAGTATACGAGCTCTGACAGATAAAGTGTAGAACACTGATCATCTCGTTACAACGCAGCGTTCTGCTGGGAAACCTCGCGTCCTGCCATTCATGTGGATTCTGCTTTGACACGTACCGCCCACTTAAACATTGTGGCCGATCAAACACCTGAACCGGCAGCCCTCCTGATAGTCAGCTGTCAAAAGCAGAGGTCTGAGTGAGCTTCAGGTCGGTGAACTGTGGTGATTAGCAAATCATGCCGCCTCTGTTGAATGGAAGAGTTCAGCAGCTTGCAGAGGTTGCTGGGAGATGTAATGAATTTACAGAGAAAGGACAAGAGAGGAAGAGAGAGATGTCACATACGCACAAACCTCTGCTCATTAATATCGCTGATTTAATTTCTTCGACAGTCACCTCATTACCACTGTCTGATAGCTATCATTCATTTGTCTCTTACTTTGTGCCTCTTCCTCTCCCTCTCTCTCTTTTTTCCTCCTCCTCCCTTCTCATCTTGTTAGGATGTCGGTAATTTGTAGGAGGAGATGATAAAGTGTTTTCTTTTCAACTCAGGCTCTGCCACAGAATATACAACTCTGTCAGTGTTGGCGAACAAACTGCTTATTGTTTAAAAAAAAAATCCTAGTAAGGAAGCACGTTTCAGGCCTTGGTAGAGATATTTCATTGTTTGTAGGAGTTGTTGCTGGATCGAGGCCATTTTTGAAAGGTATCAGTTAGAATGGCCAGAATCAATTTTTACTGTTTCAAATTGTCCTTCGTCTGGCTATTTTTTTCCTGAATGAAGGTGTTTATTTCCAAAAGCACTGTTGTTGTCATGTTGGCTGATTCTATTAACCTCTGGAAACAGGTCATTTGGTGTTACAGTAAATTGCGAAGCTGCACTTCACGATTGGCCCTGAGGCCGAGGATACCGAAAGTGTTGGTTAGTCATGCCTCTGCGGTGACTTCGAGGCTTTCGGGTCTTTCTTTTTTCAAGGCTGAAGTACGTTGTAGTAGTATTTATGATGTGTTTACAGCTGATCAGACTGTTCCAGAAACGTTGGATTCGTCACAATGCTTGTAAGAAGACTGCTGCTAAATGTCTTGACTGTAACTAAGGTGTTGCTTATTGGCAGCCACGAAAACACATTCTAGAGCCAGTAGTATTTCTGTGAGTGCAACAGTCACTATCGCTTTCTCTACTGGAGAGTCGCAAGTCCAGGCAAGTCCTGAGTGGGATGTTGAAAGATACTCTGAGAAGAGTCATTTCAGTAAATTATAAGGAACGAAAACAATTTAAAAGTAAGCATCCTCAAACCTTATGTGTATACGGGACAAATAGTACACAACAGAGTGGCAATAGAGCATAAAAGTATGGAAGTTTATGTAGATTTTCATTCTTTTCTAACTGTCTCAAAATGTACAAAGACTTGCAAGCTCAAAAAGCAGCTTTCATTTGTGCCCTGGACCTCTCGTGTGAAATCCTGTTTCATGTCTGTGTGGGGACTGAAACAGCGCAGATGGTGCAGTAAGCAGTGAGACTGACTGTAAGTCTCTGTTTTGTATTTTGAGAAGCTGTTAACCTTAAACACAAACCTTTTTATGTGCGAGGTCAACAGCATGATGCTGGTGTGAAATTGTGCAGAAGCTAGAAGGAAGCAGCTTGTTGCTAGATTCGCTTCTCTAAAATAGAATTTGTGTTCAAAGTTGACTCGTTTACTTTTGGCTGGTTTATGCAGGTTTCTAACTTTATGGCTGCTTTGACTGTTTTTTTTATCATCAGTTTTACAGCCGCATTTAATTAATATATGTTTTATTATTTTATTCCACACAAATTCACATTCTTTATACCAGAGTTCAGACAAAACAAGACATTTAAAGTCAACTCTGTGGACTGTGAGACAATGGAATGGATATTTTTCACAGTTTTCTGACATTTTATAGTCTCCATGAGTCAGCAGTTATTCACATTAGTCACATTAGTTGGCAATGAGAATAATAATTACTTGCAGCCCTAAAAATGCCCTCACATTCACACAATGACAAAAGATGTAAATGTTTTAAGGGTGCAACTAACAATTGTTTTCTGTTTATACGTCTGCATTTTCTGTCTGGTCCACAGGTACGATTAGGTACTCGTGCTTAGGAGGTTCAGGTCGCATTTCCACCAATGTCCTCAGGTCAGCTGCAGGGTCATCAGCTGGAATCTGGCAGTAGCACAATGGGGGATGATTCCCTGCAAAACCCTTGCAGCTGTGTTTATGGGCGGGTGAATCCCCAAATGCTATTCTTTCTCCGAAGCCATAGCCAGTAGCTGGCTTTGTCTGCCTCCTCTAATAGCCCTTTTACAGCTCTCTGTAACTTTGCCTGTGTCATTTTGATTAATTATTCAGTGTTTAGTTTAGAAATGCCCATCACAATTCCTAAGGTAGCATTGTCAAAGGTCTTGATTTGTCCAAACAGTTCAAAATCAAAAGATATTCAGTGTGCAGTGATATTAAATAGAGAAAAGCAGCAAATCCTCATATTTAACTAACCAAAACCAGAAAAATTGTCGTATTTTGCTTTACTCACAATTCAAATAATTTTAAAAATTGTCGCCAACTGATTATCTTGATTAAAAATGAATTTTTTGCAGCTCTAGCATCTGTCCATGAAATCTTCAATGTGATATCTTCATCAAATATCACATTTATTATTGAAGGAAGTTCTATAGAGGGAAAGGAACTTTGTGAAGAATGGGCACATTTCAAAGAGTCAGGGTTAAATTCGCAAAGGTTTTATCTTTTTCTGAGATTCTTGCATAAAAGCGAGCTGAGCCCTCGTCCCTGTGGGCCAAGAACAGAGCCCGGAAAAACACAGCAATCCCTCTGAATATGACCTCTTCTCCTCTGCTGTACTTTCCTAAGCTTCTTTCCTTACAAGCTCGAGTCTTCAGAGTCCAGTCTGAAAGTTGTGTTATCAAAGGCTGGGGCTGCTAACAGACCCACAGAGGAGGTGGAGAAAGACAGACACAGCAGACTGTGAAACCTGAGCCCTTCTTTATCAGAATTATGCATGAGCCCAGAGAATAAGGTCCTTTATAGTCTACAGTCGTGGTGGCGGTGAAGGTGACTCCCAGACCTTGTACTGTAGGTAACACAGTTTGGGGTAGAGACGGTTGTAAAATGAAATCGTGTTTGAAAGCGAGGACAAATGGAGATGTATTTCACCCTCTCATGTTTAGTTTCTCCGCTCTAATCACTGCTGTCTATAAAAGTCCATTTGTGGCCTTGTTATCTCCAGAAACCCTCGGTCCGGGATATCTGCTTGTTACTCCATTTTTGACCAAGAAGGGACGGATTAAGGGCAAGGATCATCGCTTCCTTCTACTCTGTTTCTGTGCTTTTTTTATCCCCGGCTGTCGTCCTCCAGAAAAACTGAATTTTTTATGCTCTTCAGCTGTCTTGACAATTGATTTGCTGAACAAATCGCACCCACTGAGCTCTGTACCATTGTGTGGCATTGTATCGAACACATTGAAGATGTAACGACATGGAAATGGAGCGGGACTGCTTCGTTTTAATCCACTAGTGTAGCAAGAGATTGAGATGTTGCCTCTTAGCTCAGTTTAAAAACAAATTTGTTTTTTTTTTCTTTTCTATTCTCTTTCTGTCCTCGTGACAATAAGTACGTAAATCTGAGGCACTAAGTTGACGAAGGGCATGATAGAGGAGGCCGGCAGGTTTAAGATGAAAACAGTTTGAGATTGGAGATAATGGCTTCAAACTTGATGCTGACATTTCAGTCAATCAAAGCTAGAGAAAAATGCGTATAGACTGTTAGACTTCGAAGGTGTCAGCTCTTCTCAGTTGATGTAAACATTCGCTATTGTTCTTGGACTGTTACAGGATTAGTGGCGACACACAAGATGACAGATGTGGTTGAACTGTTGTCTCTGCAGTGACCGCAAAATTAATAACAACGAGGGCGTGTCATTACTTTGAAGGTCACGAATTTGTATCATGCTCGGGTGTGAGTGCGTTGCGCGATTTCTTCTGACACAGATCACATCCGAGAAACCAGATCCAAGTTTTCATCTGATCAACATGGCTCGGAGGGTTTGGTTGTGTGTTTGTGTGTGTGCGTGTGTGTGTGTGTGTGTGTGTGCGCGTGTGTGTGCTGAGTTTAAATGTCCTCAGGCGTCTAGTTAGATGAGAGGAAAATAAGAACGGAGTTAGGAGGAAGCAGCGAGAAGCAGAGAGTGATGGAGAAGCTGGGCTCATACAGTAGTCATCTATCACCATGGCAACTAGTCACAGTAAGAACACATGTGAGGCGCTGAAGTAATTATAACTGGTAGGATGTCGAGGAGCCTGTTAGTGGCATGATTTATGCGTGGGTGTGTGTAGACTCGTAGTTCGTGAGTTTCTGTGGCAAAGTTAATCCGTTTTGGGCAGAGATAGTGAAGGTGACACCTCGGCTGCTGCCACGACATCAGGAAAGTTGTCAGGGTTGAGATGTCTACAGAAACAAATCCTACCTGTCAATGCGTGTGTGTGTGTGTGGGTGGGAGGGAGAGAGTGTATGTTCTCAATGTCTTTCTGAATTTCCAGCAATGAAAAATAAGCAGCATCTACAGAGACGCCCACAGGGGCCGCAGAAGTCACAGGTTTACTGTAATAATCTCCTTGTTGTCCATTTCTGTCTGTTTTGAGTCCTAAAGTACTGAATTCCTAAAACAAGTGAAAAATCCACTCCATCCATCCATTATCTATACACCGCTTAATCCTCACTAGGCTCGCGGGGGGCTGGAGTCTATCCCAGCTGACTTAAGGTGAAGGCAGGGGACACACTGGACAGGTCACCAGTCTATCATCTTGTAGCTGCGAGGTGACGATGCTAACCTCCGACCCACCTTGCAGCCCGAAAAATCCACTTAAATTTCTAAATTGTTTTCAGTCATCTTGAGACCAGGCTCTTGTTATTGCTCCACCAATTTGATCTCAACTAAGATATCTCAACAACTACTGGATGAAGTCCCATTCAGTTACTGCAGACATTCATGGTACCCAGAGGATAAATCCACTGATTTTAGTGAATCCATGTCTTGTCAACTGTTGGTTTGATTGTCAAATTTAAGGTATGAACACTCATGTTCCCATCAGGAGGAAGTCTGTGATCTCTTAACCTTATTTTGTAGCTCCATCATCGGGTGAAAATGTCAGTTTACCCAATTTGTTCAGACCACATAACTTTAAAACCAATTACATTCCCATCGTGCTCAATCGAACTTTGCGGTTAATGTCGGTTTCCAAAATGAAGCCGCCAAATACCCACAGAAAGCAACTTCTAGCCTGCAGAAATGGCTGCCGCTCATTTATTTGAAACATGAAACTGCACTGCCCCAGCAATACGTCCAAGAGATGTGAAGGAGAGCAGATAAAAAGCTTTGATGAGAACGCAAAGAGCATGCAGACATATAGAGGATTCCTTCATTTATTAGTGAGATTAACATCAGCATGTTCACATTGTCATCGTGAGCTGTAGCCTCTGTCTTCTTCTCAATTGTATCTCAGACTGGAATTAATCACAGAAAGAAATACTATAAAGGAGATACTGTTCAAATATCAGATACAACTTATGTATAATTGATATTTGAAATATTGATTTAGGTAACCCAGCACAGCAGCACCGGTTGAGTCTCTGGGCTTACATTAAAGCTGCCATTTGTGAGCTGTCATGTGGAATTCAATCGAGTCTAAAACATCTCTTCTTTACCCTTTAATCATTTTCATGTGTTCATAAAGCTGATCTCTATTTGCATCTGTGTTCATGTCCATGGCACAAACAGCCCTGTCAGACCCAGTGCGAACTCTGCGTTACGTAACTATGATTGATAACTAATTAAGGAACCGTTCACGGCTTTAATTCCGACACCGAAATTCAACACAACACCCCAGTGGCTGTTTATCCGAGTCTCTGATGCAAGCAGAGAACACAGAGCGGGAATTGAGGGTGATTAGCGCCTCAAAACAAAACTTGACTGCGCTGTACGCTGGAGGTCTTGGCCCGTTTCGTTCCCGGGTAATGATACAAATATTGTGACTTCATTTGATTTGCAGTTTGGACGGACGCGTTATGTAATCAGCTCGTCCTCCTTTCGTCTCGTGCCAGAAGAACTAGATTTACCGCAGGCTCCCTCACAGGTCCCTGAGCTGCTGAGAAAAAGTTGCTGTGCTCATTACGCAGAGTCAAACCATGAATCAGTCCTATTTACTGCTTCCCTATTCATGTGTCTTCATCCATATTATCGTATCTGCTGCATGGTGGACACTTCTGCTTTTTGGTGAACAACGATTCAGTGGATTGCTGTGAAATTTGGTGCAGATTTTAATGTCCCACTCAGGATTAATTGCAATAAATGTGGGGCTTCTCTGACTTTTTGATTTATGACAAATACATGTAAAGCCAATAAGATTCCGGGTGTGTTTAGTGCAGCTGGAATAAGCTAAGCTGGTGAATATTGCGTCTGCTGGATGTGAACGTGTTAAATGTAGGTCTGATGTTTATATCGCACACTATTCATTACAAATGGAGCCCAGTTCAGATAGAAATAATGGTGATATGTCATTTTGTTGAATGCATGTGCATGTTTGACATTGAATACAGAGACTGAATATATTTGTCACTCACTGGAGCTTTTTCTTTCCATCTTTTGCAGAATGAAAAGCCTCTGGGTCATTCGGCAAGCAGGTCCAGCAATATCTCAAAGGTGAGCAGAAGCACATACAAATGAAAAAAAAACATCTGAATGATGCACGGCTCGGCTCCGTCACGCGGTAAAAGGGAGCGAATATAAAGACAAAGAGGGCGAGCTGTGGATGAATTCAGAGATAGACATGCAGCAGCGTGAGAGCAGCTGATAGATAACCTGCCTCTTTCGCATCACGTCGCCCCAATCACAGCCTCGACCTCCGTGCCTCTGTGTCTTTCTTCTATTTTCTCCCCTTGTCACTCCTCCCTGTTGCTCCCACAAGAGAACCTGCAGCCTGCATCGAATGTGGCGCCACGTTTCAGTCCTTGTTCTCATGAGCCTCTTAGAGGATAAACCCTTTACTTGTGCTAATAGATGTCAGGGTCATTCCGTCACCGTGGGACAGCTCTGGCAATAATGTTTGATCCACGAGCCACTCGCTCTTAAAACGTGGGAAAAATGGAGGTTATTGCACCCAAGTGGCGGATATAGCTATCATTTTCAGAGAAACAGTTATGGTTAAACATAAATACTGTTTTCTCAGACAACGCGCCGCTTTGTGACTAAAGGGGGAAGACAAACACTGGCTGCTTTGCAAATACTGACTCACTGATCATTTATGACTTCAGTTTATTGGATTAAATTCACAAATGAGGAAAACTATTTCAATTTGATGACACATGGCAAATTTCTCATATGTATCCTGTGGACATTGCTGCATTCAGTTGGTGGATTGAGTCATTCAGTATATTGTATTTATGCACATTTAAGACACTGAATCATGACTCACATTTTTGCTTTGTAGAGCTGAAAAATGACTGCAAAATCAACCAAGTCTAAAAGAAAAACGTTGTGTTTTTTTACACCTTGCAGTTTTGGCTGCCAGTCTTGAATACAATCACATTTAGCTCACCTGTTAAATGAGCGATCCAAGCACCACACAGCTTCATAACAGGATGTATTCTTATGCAAGGGCAACTTCAGCAAGTACAAAGTCTGTCGATATGGCGCCACGAAAGCACCCGAAATCAAATGTTTACAGCTGTCAGGTTGGGTAATAATTTTAGAATGAGATAATAATCCACAGATTGTGCTCATGTGGTTGTCCCATGTGATAAATTTGCACCTGTCAGAGTGATCGCCTCCGGATCGATGACCTTTGGAAGCTTGTGAAAATGAAGCCTGAAATTATGTCGTTCAGGACTTTGCTCGGAAGACTTTGACATTGCAGGAAATGTGTTTTTTCCTGTCAAGAGTCAGACGAGAAGATTGATAACACTTGCATGCCTGTCCATTAAATAGGGCCAGCTGTCTATCGTAGTCCAGTTTAAAGCTAGAAGACGGGGGGAGAGACAGGGAGAGAGTGGTTTGTCTCATCCAGCTCTAGAGAAAGAAAAGTGGGCAGGTGTCTTTTACCAAGTTGTTGAACTATTACACTAATAGACCCACAGCGTTGTGCAGAGTCCCTGTGGGGAGAGCAGTGTCAGGTGTATGGATGTATTCATCGCATCTTTTCCCCCTTTATTGCCTTCTACAAACACACAAGTGGATTTCATTGCTTAGCAGATAGCGAACACAATGCATTGTCCGACCCAGACTGCCATTATTCTGACTAATGTTTGTATGATGCCATGATGGACATAAAGTACGAGCGAGGCTCTTAAGTTTGACAGCTTTAATTAATAATTAGCAGTCTGTCTGCCAGCTGGTGTTTCTCACTCCTTCCTGAAGGGAAACACAACTGACTGGCAGGTTTTAAATCGGTATTAATTGTTCTCTGAATGGACGAGTCTGCTGGGAGCCTCAGCAGCTAAAGAGAAGGAGCCAGATTGAGAAAGTAAAGGTGGCTGGTTTGAATCGGTGGGCCAATTTGAAATACGCAGAAAATGACTTAGTACAATAAACTCTTGACAGATACTGTCAAGGACTCAAACCGAAAAGAAAAGCTTTAACGTTGAATTGTTATACGCATGTAACACACCGTCGTCCTGAAACCACTCTCCCTGGAAGCTGCTTGAATAAGAATATGATGTGCAAGACTACAGATGATGATTTTATGCATATATGCGGTGCATTTATAAGTTCCCCTGCTCTCTGTAGTATTGGCAGGATGAGATGAAAGATTTTCGTATTTCCAGCAGTGACTCAAAGGTTCCTTTTTTTGCGTGCCGAAAGAATATAAAATGTAGGTCAAGTAAATTTACGTTGCAAAGCTGGAACGCCGTAAAAAATGTACAGCTGATAAGACAGTCAGTCAATTTGCACATGCTCCCCGTCCGTATGAGCTGCTGATGAAAGTTTTTATGGATGGTTTTCGTCTCGATTGTTTTCATTCACTTCCACACGAGCTCCCATCAGAGTCAAAATAAGGGCACCAAACAAATGCTGAGCAGCTTCGCATGGCACGAATTCAAGCTGAATCACATCGGCTCGTGTCAGACCAAATCAAAAATGAATGCGCTCGTATCCAATTGTTGACCTACTTAAAAGATATCTCTCTATATAAATAACCACAGCGTCGGCCTGAGAGGAATATTTCATAACACATCCAGCTTGGCAAAGACAGAACAGTCTGGATAATATGAAAGCTCAAACATCCAAAGAATTTGTTCGTTCTGTCAAAGCAGCTGCTCTACTTTTATACTGATCACCTGGCAGGATGCTTGTGGTTCTTTAGGGCTTTCGCAACTTCCTTTTTTTTTTTTTTTTGGTACTTTGTTTAATTGAACAGCTTCTTTTCTTTTAGATGATGACTCAGAAATGCATCTCATTTCTTGATACCCAATTGCTTGTAAGAATCCCACCGGAATACCTGTCAGGCGACACACTGGGCAGAGAGAAAGCGAGTTATACAATAACAGGAAAGCAAGCTGCTGAATTTAGCCGGGGGGTAAATTGTTTCATAAAGATGATGCTGCCTCCATCAGTGAGCTCGTCACTGTGGGAGGATTACAGTGTATGGTCGTAAATATATGAATGTATATGTGTATCCAAACCCAAAAACGCATTATCTCTCATCTGCTCGGCAATTGTTCATTCATTGGTTCATTTATTCAGCAGGTGTCCTCCATGGAGCTGCTGAGAAAAACAAGTTGTGACAAAAAGGTGGTGTGCAGGCGAATAATTTGCTTCTTTTTTTGTGTGTGTGAAATGAAAGAACGGTCAGTGTTGTAAATACATATATATGAAAGTAGCTCTGAAAGCTTTATCAGAGTGTGGGCTGAGGATTGCCCGCTGATTTGGTGTGAGTTGATTTTCCACTCGGTGAGGTCAGGAGGCTTAGCTGTAGCCGTGTCTCTCTTTAGCACAGTGCCAGCGAGCTGTGCGATGCCTCCCACACTGTTTGGGAAGGAATTAAAGTATTACAGTCCTCATAAAGACACAAAGCAGCGACTCACCGCTCGGTGGGCCGCCGCTGATCGCCAGCCAAACATCTGGTGGTGCTCTAAAATTCAAGCTGCTGCAGTTTTGCAGCGTTTCAGGCTCCAGTGCTGCAGTGCACAACCCCGGACCTGTCCTCCGCATCTCTACGGGACCGGTTCTGCTGGTCTGTTCAGCTTGGCAGACCACCCATGCTGAAAGCAGGCACCAAGCCAAACTGCTATTTTGAAGAAAGTGAAATCAATTGTTCTTGCAGCACATCATAGTCGCTTTGTATTTTGTTCCTCAATCTGGGAGCATTGCTTATTTTTATGGCCTTATGCTGAAGGGGCTCTGGTCCTCGGAGAGACCTCATTTTGTCTGCAATGCTGTAAAATGACACCTATGGAGGCAAAAACAATATAAGCGCTGATGGCAATGCACACTATTTCTAAACATAGCTGCAAAGGTGGGTCATGTAAGTTATAGGGCTGCATCTGTGATTTTGTGTGATGAATTAATCTGTAGATATTTTTCTCAGTTAGTTCTCAGCCTTTTTTTCCCCATAGAATAAAAAGGAAACATATGCGTTATAGTTTCTCAGAGCTTATGATAATAAATGTAACTTACATTCTTGGTCCACAAAACTGAAAGTTCTTATCAAACAGAGAAATGAGAGAGAGACGGTGGAACACAAACATGTTTTTGTTCAAAAGAGGTCCTAAAAGAAAATAACAAAAATGATTAGTTTATTATCAAAACAGTGGCTTATAAATGTTCTGTTAATCAAACAGTTGATTAATCAACCAGACATATCAGGTCTGAAGCTATTAAAAAAAATCAGTCAAGTGCTTTTCCATTTTAATATTCAAGTTTTCAAAGGAATAGGAGACAACAGGGCCCTAAAGAGACCAAAAAAATCTGTATGCAAAGTGCAGGTTTACTGGAAAAGTTATTTTAACATATCAGTCTGAGCGGTCAGCTGTGTAGCCATGTTTGTCATTATTAGTTGTCATAGTTATTGGAACATTCAAGTTAGAAACTTTCAAATATCAGACTTGTGGTTAATAATACTTAGAGTCTGTTTTTAAATGTAAGTAAACACAGCTTTAATAAATGTGATGTTATTTTCTAATCTCCAGTATTTTTAACCCTCAAACGACCAATTGTAATTGTTAAAAGGTTGTTCAACGACATACAGCTCCAAAGGTGTAACCATAGGAACCAGTTTTCCCATCATTACCACAGCATCTCATACAAGATGGCCTTTCATTTTCTTTCAACTATTTTGTGAAGGAATAGTTTCTCTAAACATAGCCAAATGTGTCATCAAAGAACAATTCTTTTACCACAAAGTGACTGTAGTAAAGGGGGTGGGTTTAGTGATATCAACACGATAAAGCAGTATATAATGTTCAAAGCCAGACGCTGCCACTTTGAAAACTGTCCAAGAGTTGAAGCAACTGCGCTGATTGCCAGTTTCTGCAGCTCACATGAGGTCCCGCCGAAGCAGATGGATGGCCATGATTTACGATATTCTCAAGTGCCAGAGAAATGATTGGCCAATCAAATCCATCAGCTTTCCAGCGGCCTCCTGCACAACCTGCTGCTACCGAATCACTGTGATTAAGGCTCTAATGTGTTTGTAGTATCAGAATTCTTTTTTTTTAGATATAAAAGAGAACTTTTTTTATTAAACAGTATTACTTTCATTTCATGGAGTAGCTCATGAATAATACTACCTTTAGCTGCTTGAAGACATTTGGTCGTTGATTCGAATTTTGCAGGTTTGCTTCTCCTTAACAATTCTTTGATTATATGCTTTACTGGTGCATATTCACTGTAGCTGGCTTTTCCTCTTGAACCGTTTACTTCCTCCTTCTTGTGTTTGACTTTTAAGTCTCTGCAGGTCTCCAGAAGTGATGATTGAGTTTGAATATCTTTAAGCCCTGACAGCACAGCCCATGTTTTTTGCTTGATTCTATAACTGCACTTGGCATATCGTAGCACTGCACGAGGTGTGTAAGAAAAGTTCCAGGACTGGTGTCTCAAAAGATATATTTCAAACCCAAAATACGAGTTTTCCCCTCCAGACGATCAACCAGCACGTCTACAAAAAGATCATGCAGCGTTTGCTTCGTTCAGTGCGCCAGAAGAGGCGAGAGTTGTGGCAGGACAAGTCGTGGCTGCTTCACCATGACAACGTGCCTGCTCATAATGCCCTGAGCATCCGACAGTTCCTGGCTGAGAAGAGCATCACCGTACTGGAGCAACCTCTCTACTCACCTCACCTGGCTACGTGGGATTTTTTTCCTCTTCCCCAAGCTCAAGGGGGTCATCAAGATGGCTGGGATGACGGAGCTGTGGAGGATCCCAGAAGAATCCTTCCAAGAATGCATGGTGGTGTGGAAAAGAAGGCTGGGAAAGTGTGTTAGACTCCAGGAGGATTACTTCAAAGGGGAAAGCTTGTAGTTTGCAGTTTAGATTTCATATATATCTTTTGTGACACCAGTCCTGAAACTTTTCTGATATACCTTGTATATTACTAGGCCATAAAATGCATTTACAAGAGTCTTTTTTTCTGATAAGCAGCATGTGAGGGTCATGCAGAGACTGTGAATTAAACAGAATGAGTGAGCAGGTAAGAAATATGTAAAAATATACCGCAGGTGCAAGGACATGTTTAATAATGTAGCATTTTAATACATTCAAATCATTTATTCAACATAGAGGAATGAATATTATTTATTCTAACACATGGAATCTCTACAACAGAACGGGCATAATTAAACAGCCAAGTACACTAACCTAACAGTATGTGTAGTTTAAGCGGAAATTGGTTTACAGCAAAAATTTAAGTTGTAGTAAATTAAATTGGCTTGATAACTTGTTTTTCTTCCACCTTGAGTTCAGGATTTCAACTTGTGTTTACGCTACCAATTATAAAGTAATTGGTCTTTTAGAATAGCATTGATAGTGTAGGAAAAGACTAAATATGCTAACTCAGTGTAGTTTTTTTGGTTGATGGTAATTTCATTAGAAGTTGTCACAACTCAAAAACATTGATGCAAACTGTCGCGTTCGTTCCATGTGTTAAGCCTAAACGTTTGTTTTTAGAGTGAAGAGCTTTTCTTTGGCAGACATTGTGAGGGACAGGATCACGTTCTCAGATACGTCAGTCTCAAAAAGATTTCTTAGATGACAAATGGTGAAGCTGTGAACGTATCAAGTACCTAGAGTCCAATCTAACATGCCAGCATCCGTTCTCGTGGCATCTCGCTCTGGCATCATTTGAAAAAAGCTGCATTTTAAGGTTTTATAGGAGCGTCTGTACTCTGGTCACAACATCTGATCATTGTCACTGTCAATTAGTCACCAGTTATCCGCCTCTCCTAAACTTTTTGTGCACAGTTTGCTCAAACTAATAGTTTTCTTACAACAGCATTTAGATTTTATTTTTTTTACCTCTTTCTCTTTGTCAGAAAAGACGGCCTCATTTATGTTTTTGTTCAGTGTAAGACGCACGGAGCTCACAGTGGTATTGATCTTCTAATCCTCAGCAAGGAGATAATAAATCTCTTTTCCAAAATGTCAGCAACAGTAATTTCTTCATTTTTGACCTTGGAAGCATAAGTTTGACAAAGCAGCGGTTACAAAGTCCTCCTGCTATCTTGTCGACTATATTACATGTCAAAGCTGATAAGTGGACCTTGATTTGGGATTACATATTCAGACACTAATATAATTCAAGGTAATAATAATAAATATGTTAAAGTTCAGATGAGATTGTTCAGGATGGTTAATCTTTAACATGAGATCAAGTGTGAACTGTTGTGCTTATCTTCTGCATTGCTTTTCTGTTGGCATCTCTTCAACGTCTGGTCCATTCACGTTGTCTGTCTGGCTTGTTATGAGCTTCTCACAGCGAGCCAGTGATTCATCGGCGCTGTTAGATTTTAAAGGTTATTCTGTGAAAGGCCCGAGTGGTTAGAAAACGCACCAGGTAGCGACTGTAAAATAAGAATAGAGGTCGAGACGACGGGAGATGTGAGAAAGGTGGCGTTTGCAGAATAATAGCAGCTCTGACAAGTAGAGGAGAGGATAATTCAAGCAGCGTGCTCAAGGAGTGAGGTTAAATAAGTAGTTATGATAATGAAATGGAAGATTGTTTCAGCACACATTATAAACAGGTGTTCATTAGAGTGAGGACGATGTGGATTTCATTTAATCAGCACATCAGAGCCAAAGAACCACAACTAAATGGATACATTTAAGAGTGAATGTGCAGTTTCGAGTTAGAACGTGGCAAGTGTCAAGACATTGTTCAGCCGCTCCTGCCCGCGGTAGTTTAGTTTTCCATTAAACGCTGGCACTCGCTCACTCATCTAAGGTCCTCATCACAAGAGAGGACTGTTATGAGAGCACAGATGTTTAATAGAAGTCTGAAGAGTCACGCAGACAGTTAACTGGAAGTTAATCATTACTACCTCGACTCCGTTATCATCACATAGCCATCCAACTGCTGGGAGACAGACGTGGTTATCTGTTGGCCAACATGCACGGGATGACAGTGCGAATGATTAACAGAGGCAAAACGGAAAGTAACGCATAAAGATCATCTGGATCTACCTTTTCTGCCTTTTTTTTTTTTCCATCACTCCACATCTGGATTTTATTTATGTGATTCTTGTCGTCAGTTTCCTGTTCAAGCGTAGAGCTGAAGGATTGTGTTCCAGCTGTGCAGTTAAATGCACCTGCAAAATCAAATCTTTTTGCCTCGTCTCGTCCACATCTCAAAGCTTTTTACATTTTTTTGTCCAAACTCCTGCAGAAGCCCCAAACAGCAGCCTTGAAAATGAGCTATTAACGTAAGACTGCAAAATTAAATAACAGACATTCAGGAAATTAAAGATTTAGTGAGTCTACAACCTTGGATGAACTATTAAAAACAACAAAAACAAAGAAGACAGACATGTTTGGGCGTTTGTGTGCAAGAAGAGAGAGAGAAAAAATGACGGTTGGGGTGAGGCTGTGCTGTTCACGTGCAGACAGATAAACAGGCTGAAGGGCATAGCTGGACATTGAATTTTCTATTGATCGGTGTCAGGCCACAAGCTATAAATTTTCCCTTAGTTAGAAACGGAATCAATAGGTAATTAGTTTCTTGCTGAAATTACCAGACCCCCTGTGTCTTTACGCTATCAACCCCAACACTATCTGATGCCATTCTTTCTGCTCCCAGTCTCTAGCTGCCACCGTGAAGCACATTGGCATGAATTGTTGAAGGAATCCTCTGACGTTTAGGAAATATTCCTAATCACTTTCTCGTCGTGAGAAGATTAGCAACACATTTGTGCTAAATATGAAGCTAGAGGCTCCATAAAAACACCTACAGAGGTGACGACAAGCCAGCTGATTCTGATCATTTAATTTAAAACAGTTTCTGGGTTGTTTTTTGTTGTTGTTGTTGTTTTGCTCCTGTCAGATTTTAACTCACTATTGGCTCCTTTTCCACTGTGATGTAAAGTCCTACACCTCGATGGGAGCAGCACAACAATGACTAGAAGCAGGCAGAATTCCAAAATGGATTTGTTCAGGATGAAAAATAGTCCAATGCTATAAATCATACAAAGAACGTTAAATGTTTTTGGTTTTGTTTGGGGGTTTTTTTTGTTGTTTTTTTACAAAAATGGAAAAAACCTGGAATCAGCATGCACTGCACATTTCCAAGTGTCCACATGTGTAACTGATACAACAAACTGTTTTTTGGGGCTTTTTTAGAAATAATCTGATTTTAAGCTTAGGTCTGGTTAAGTTTAGATTAACTAAGTAAGATTATTAGATCAAGGACCACAGGACAGTTAGAAATGTGACCATTCTTTTTGTTTTGACATTTTTTGGCTCTTAGATATTGTGGAATTTGGTGAATTTTTTGAAAGACAAACCAACTGCTGCCCTTCAGCAGAACAAGATACTGAGTTCAGAGGGTTAAAGGGTTTTGGGGCTCAAAGGGTTAAACAAAGCGATATAATTTATATCTATCACTTGTTAATGACAAGTATATAACACTACAAAAGAAGCAAGTTTGTGTATCTTGGAATAACAGCTGAGCTCTGCTACATTAGAAGAAAAGGAGGTTTTCCTGTTCTTTATATTCTGCCAGTGGTGCATGAAAGCAGCTGTATTACAGGTATTTCAGGTCCATTCACTTCCATTATTTTTTTTTGTCAATAAATGTGATAAACCTGGTTTGTTTACTACCAGCATGAATGTCTGACTGCTTGTGTTTCTGCCTCTGCTTTGTCACGTCGAAATGTTTTGTAAATGAAACCCACGGCGCAATAAAATAGAAGTTTCCTTTAAAATCCGAGATGTTTTTAGGTATTTCTCAACATGTCATTGTGTAAAGTAAATATCAGTGAAAACTACACTAGATGATGCTGGAGGTGTTTTTTAATTTTTATTTTTTTTATTACAACAGTCTTGCACCTGTGAGCGCATCTGTTTAAAAAATTCTCTGAACAAGTTTCTGCAGCCTCACGTCCTCCAGCTGTGCCTTTTCTCTGTGCCTCATTCTTCATAGCTCTTCCTCTGTCTCTTCGGCGCTTCTCTTCATGGCCGCCCGGTGTTTCGGCGGCTCTGTGACGCACCGAGACAGATTTCGCCTGGCACAGCTGTAATCAGATAGATTAACTGCCAGTATTGTGTTTTTCCTTTTCATCATCTCGTGCATCAGTATGCGACGTGCTTTCACTCCTTCTGTAAAGATCAGAATCGGCCGCTGACAGCCTGATCGTTCTCACCACACAGGACCGTCGCCGCCATCACAGGAAGTGTGATTTGATCCCGCTTGTTGAATAATACAGTATTTATTTCACCGCAGGCTTTTACTTAGAAGTCTCACGATTGTACTTTCTGTCCTAAATGACCTTTTTTTTGTGTGTGTGTGTGTGTGTGTGTGTTTGGTCCTCAGGCGGGGAGCCCGACTTCAGTCAACGCTCCATGCAGTTTCTCGAGGACGTCGGTTTCCCCCTCGAGCCAGGACATCTGCAGGTACAAACCGCTTCAACCTCAAATCATGCCAGTGAATCAGTAGTTTGTGACCACATTGATATGAACACCTGAGGACAATAAATCGAATCTATTTATCATTCTATTGCTGGTGAAGCGCCTTATCAGTAGGGGATGTTGGTTTACACTTTACCCTTGAGCACTGTGGGGAGCAGCCTTGGTTGTAGCTATAGAATAAACGTTATAGTTACATGGATCACCCAGTGCTTCATGCAGAGACAAAGCCCCCGCAAGCATGTATCTCTTTCTTTTCAGATTCCTTTTCTTTTCAAATGCATGATGTCTTTTCCATTTCTCTTTTTTGTCTTTTCCCGTGCCTTCTCCTGCTGTCCTTGACCAATATCTTCAATCACGTGCTCCTTTTTCATAAACGCGTACAAACACTTTCACAACAGCAGTCAGGATCAGGACGCTCAGAAGCAGACTGCAGTGGTTCTGCTGAATTCTAACGGTAAAACCTGTCAAGGGTCAGGAGGTATTTCAGTGACCACACTCTGCACAGATGCCCTGCCGGCCTCCAAACACGCCAAACAGCGAGACTGGCTCTCCCTGCTCCGTCCACCCTCCGTCAACATCCGGCCCCACAGCTCGCTCAGGTTCTCGGTGTCTCTGAACGACGTGGGCCAACGTGTGGACAGCCTTTGCCGCGGCCTGCACTTCATAGATCGCACATGCTCCGAGGGCGAGCTGGAGCTGAAGCCGGAGCCTGCTCAGGTTCCCGGCTCGAATGGAAGGGCACACACACTCAACGGCAAGCCGCCCACTGCCCCCACGCAGCAGAGCCCCAATCCCAGCTTCTCAGCACACACCCACCCCCACCTCGTCCCCTCCTTCACCAACAACTACAAATACATGCTGGGCATCCCTCCCGCCGATTGTTCCCCATCCGACCCTGCTGTCAGCACCCCTCCCCTCTCCGTCACCCACCTCCACCCTCATCCTTCCCCGAACTCCAACTTCCTGCGTCTCCTCCTTCCTTTCTCTCGATCCTCTACATCGGCCAGCATGCAATTCTCTGAGCTGGGCAGCTACGGCTCCCACCTCCACATCACCAAGTCCTCTAGTGTCCTGCTGGAAGGCAGTGAGTCAGGGTTCCCCCCTGAGGATCTACTGGGAGATGACGACGTGTTTGAGGAGGACCAGCCCAGTCCAGCTCCGAAGGGGACGGAGCGGCCACCGACCCCAGAAACGGTCACTGCGGCCGGGCTGAATGCTCTTCTAGCCCCGCTGTGCTATATGGACGAGGACAGCGACTTGGACCGCTGTCCGTCCCCTTTGTCAGAGAAAACAGGGCCGCTGTCACCCTATTCGCTATCAGGGGACTGCTGCAGGTGGGTGACTGTCTGGATGGTGTAATCCACACCCACCCTTCCTGTGACTTGGTAAAGCCCAGATCACCCCTGTGCAGTAACGTGGCAGTGAACCCCAGAGCCCTGTGGAGTAGTGGAGAAGCTTCTCTTCCTGTAGTGTAACTGCCCAGCAAATATCTTCTACCACAGCAGTGTTTGTCCTCTCAACCCCCGCTCAGAGTGAAGCTGTTAGTCAGAAGAGCCTGACACATAGTCACTGTAATCTGCACACACACCACAACAACCGCGCCTCCTCCCCCCTCAGTTGCCCCGATTCAACCCCTTTGTGTGTGTGTGTGTGTGTGTGTGTGTGTGTGTGTGTGTGTGTCTGTCGAGCGAAAATGTGATGTATTGTAATTTCATACCACCTAATTTCAATTCACTGTTATCTCAGCGCTCTGCCATGTTTTTCATTGTGCTGTCAAGCCGTGTTTTTTAAATAATTTTTCATTGTTACCAGATCGATGAGGCAGTAAAGTGTCTTACATAGGCTGCAAAAAATTGTGATTGATTTTGCTCATAAGCCTGAAGCTTTGCACTGGGGATGGGGGTGGGAGCAATGGCAGTGTTAAGGAATAGACAGAGGGGCAGAGGTTAGGGTAGAAGATTTAATAGCACTGAGGAGTGGAGTGTGTGTGTGTGTGTGTGTCTGTCTGAGAAATAGCAGAAAGTGAACAATAAATGGTACTGAACCGGTTTCTGTCTGATTGGGTCAACAGGGCCGTCATCAGTCCCTGTCACATGACGAGCTGCGTGCGGTCTTATTGGCCGATCCGGACCACGTTAGACAGGATGGATTATGAGTAATATTCGATTATAGACCAGGTCATGGCTGCATGACCCCTGCAGATGAGGCTTGCTAGCTGTAGATCTTGCTCGGTCATGGAAAACTGGAATTGTGAGCGTCACATCAAGCCCTCCTGGGTCACAGTATCTGTCTGTCATTGCTCCATCTGGCTGCACTTCTCTGGACTGATGAGATTCAAGTCTTAAACACAGGAATGCCACTTATACAGGTCCGTCTCTGTTGTGCCCCTCAGCACGTTCTGCTTTCCAGATTATATGTTTTCACACCTCGGCTGCGGGCTGATAGAGAAACATGAGCTTAGAATTGGCAAGCCAAAGGCCAGAGATCAAGAGGCAGATTATTGGCTTCAAATAGCCAGCACTGTACACTCACACATGCACACAAACACATCGTGCCAGCTCTCTGTCAGGTGGCTGGAAGCGTGAGCTCAGAGCTGAGGCTGGCCTCACCTGTAGAAGTGTGTGGGTGGTTGTTTTTTTCCACAGATGAATGCGATGTTAATTATTAGCCAGCTTTTTTTATTGACAACAGATTATAACAGGTGGAAGCCCAATAAGAGGTGACTTGGTTTATTTCCTCATTAGAAACGTCACCTTTTAGAGAAAACACAGTTTACTTTCAGTGGGTCTCAGCAAGAAAACATTAAACTGACTGAATCTTCTTCATCTTAAAATATTTCCAGTCCTGATTTCTGTGAATATTTTGAAAAAAATAGAAGAGCTGAATTAATTACATTTGGCGTTTAAATTGGCTCGTATTCATCTTCCTACCTGCCGTTTGGTGCAGCTTTGCTACATCGCTTAAAACGTTACTGATACCATCTGTCGATCATCAGAAAGCATGAAACCAGATGTCTTTTATCCACATTTTTATAGCAACCTCTGAAGTAAATTGCTGTGATTACAGTCAAGATTGCATTTCTTTGCATGGAATAGCTTTTCACCTTCTTCACAGTTCTTGCGTAGCCTCTTCCCTTCTTCTAAGTGTTTTATGATTCGCTCACTTTATACATATAGATTACTGCTATCCTCATGCATATTTTAGCAAAGCAGCAGATACAAACATAAACATTACTGACTAGAGCCTCTAGCATTAAAAAAAAACATACTATAGGATGCCTTTTAAGCTTCTACGTCTATCAATATGAAACAAATAGCCTGTTTAATTTCTAAACCTTCCTCCAAACCGATTAGTGCCTTCTCAGGAAATGTAATATTCTCTTTTAAGGCAAGCGTTGCCATGTAAAGAGAGACAATTAGCCCCTTAAGATGTACACTGAGTGGAAAGGAGTAAAAAGGGAGATGGCTTTCAGAGCTCCTGCCACCAGTTGAGTTGTGTTTTTCACTCATCGAGTGTGTCTCTGACAGTGTGGAGCTGCAACTGCTCAGACTGAAAACAGGCTGAGAGCAAAATGCCTCACATGTCACACTCTGCCCCGTATCATCCACGTGAAAATCTGTTTAGCAGGAAAAGCAAAAGAAAACAGATTAGTGTTAAAAAATTCATTTGAAAATAAATACATAAACATTTCAGGATGCGAGCTGAACGAGGAAAGGCTGGAGGGAGGAGGAAGATCTTAAAGAGACTGAGTGCGGAAAGACTGGCTGAATGCCACCGGAGAAAAGTACGAGGAAACGAAAAAAGAGGGAGCAGGAAGAAAGTGAATGCCTCGGCAGGGCCGCACCGTTGCTGAGCTTGTTTCCTTCTCAGCTTGTGGTGCTTGTGATTTCCCGACTCTGTTTTGCCTCTCACATTTTAATGTTGTCATACTCTGACGGCGCCTCTGCCATCTTAAAATTACTGTTAAACAGGGTGTGTTTTGGCTGCTCAAGCGATGCAAATTAAATTTTAACTTCCCTTGCCCAACAGTGCTTGGAATGTGCTGCTGGTGACACAAATAGAGCTAATTTTCTTGATGAATTTGTAAGATGGCTTGGGATCATTACAGTGTGTTCATCTCTTTAATGTACCTTGCATCTAATGACGGAGCTGAATGTCGTGCGCTTTTATTTGTGAGATTTCTATCTTTAAAGCAATTTAAATGCAATTTTGTCTAATTCTAGCAGCCAAAGCCTTCAATAAATTTAGCAAAAAACCCAAATTTCTCTGCACAAAATCTCTCCAATCTTGTTGTTTACAGATCATTTTATTTCCGCCATAGCTCCATGCGGAGGAGTAGGGATTTTTCTGTGGTTATCCCCTCCTACATTAAAACAAAATCCACATAAACATTAGAATAATTTGTCAGATCTGCTCATTCAGCAGGCGGCAATGCTTGATATAAACACCAAGACGGTCCAGTCCCTTAGGCTGAATTTTTTTAATTGAAATAGGAATACAGTATGCGTGGGAGGAGAATCTGCAGTTCATCATCTTGTTATCCATGCAAACAAACACAAACAAAGCAGCCTATCCATAACCAACAGAAAAAAAGCCTCCTCTGGAGAAGTTAATTGTGCCTCCTCTCTCCTCTAATACCCCCAGTCCTCCCTCTACTCCTTCCACCTCCTCCTCTAGTGGAGAACCTGTGGAAGTGACCTATTTTTGTCCCCCTTTGTTCACCTTGTCTTTTAATCTTGTAACGCTTTGGCCAGATCATCCAGAGCTCCGGAAATAGACATCATCTTCCTCGCTCACTTTCTAACATGTGTGGGCGCACGTGGGAGTGCACGTGATTCTTCATGTGTTTCTATCCTCACCTGAACTGGGATAAAGACAATCCCATCTGAACACCCCGCTCCCCGTCTCCTTCTGTCTTTTTTTGTACGTGCTTTGTTTGTGTTTTCTTCCCCAGAGGAGCGCCACTGCTCTCTGCAACTCACTCAGGGGGAAACCACAATAGAAGGAGGTCCTGGTTTGTTCATCCGCCTCCCTGTACAAATCAGAAGAAAAAGTGGATTCGGAAAATAGATCAATAATGCCTTCCCTTGTGTGTTTTGTATCCATTTATTACTACCCCTCTGTGGAGACATCATGTGCGCTTTATTGTGGAGAGCAACAGCTTCAACTCCCTTTGCAATCACTCCGTTAGTGTGGCCAGAGATGTCAGTTTAACCTTTAATTAAAGTTGTACTGTGGTGGAACAAGCAGCAGCTGATTTCGGAGCTTATTGCTTATTCACTAAGGACTCTGGTCTGAGCAGCCACGGCAAGGTCAGTGTCCTGACATTGAACTGGGAGATCATAATGACTTTCTGCTTTCTCGAGTGGGCGTGCGCGTGGTAATGGTTTCACTTTGAGATTATGAGCTGCTCTAATAACCTTCCCCAACCACCCACATTGCCCCTTACCACTTAAACTCGCTGCACTGGCAGACTCGGACTGACTTCCAGGTGAATGTGTGAGTTTCACGCTATCCGTCTTGTCAGTTGCGCAGACAGGCTCTCGTTTACACGGACCAGACCGAGACAGACAAATGTGCTGCTTCTTAAGGTGGATGACTAATACCTCCAACCTCTGTCCTCCCACCTGTCAGACAGCGTCCGCAACGTGTGATCGTCTGGTCTGATATTAAAAAAAATTGTGTTGGTTCCTCTCACTGAGAAAAGCCTGTCCAGGGGTCCTTAGAGGTAACGGACACCTAATCGAATGTTCCGGTTGTCGGTATTTGTGCTCAGAATACCTTACAGAAGCCTCTGCAGGGACTAAACACAATATTACAAACATCTGTTGAATCTAATACAATTGCATGGTGTAGCATCACAACAAATAGAAGCTTTGGAAAGCTTTGACCCACTGAACTCAAAGCAGTTTCTCTGCATTCTTTTTTGCTTCTGTTACATTTTTACTCACTGTGGGTTCGTTTTTCTCTGCAATCTAATCTCTGCACCTGTGTGGAAACAGCAGAAAAATACCTAGAAGTGGACAGAACTCAACAATATTTTAGTGCAGTATAACAAAAGAAGACAAAAAGAATTTCTTTGGTAATTTATTCTACAAAAATGTAGGAAAAAAAACAAACTGGGATCAACATGTTAAACATTTTTCCATGTGGCCACAGGTGCTACCAATACAGGATAAAAACAGTGACTCTACACATTATAGAGGTTTTATTTATTTAGTTTTTTTCCATACTTATTCCTTATTTGTTCTGTGTAAACACAGCCTGCAGTTTAGCCCAGTTTAGCCGAACAATCCCTGCATTTCTATCACATGACTGTTGGCAGCAGCTGAGTAAATAATGGCTCCTCAGTTGGATTTTTTTTGTTTTAACAGAATCTGGTGATAGTAAACAGTTTATTTTTTTGGTGAATATTCAAATAAGACACAAAGAATAAAGGGATTTTGACAAAATTAGGTTTCTCTTCAAATTTAACCTTAGATTTGGCTGACTTTTGATTTTGCCCTGTTTTTTGATTGTGTGATTCTTTAATTCCACTGGTGGAATTTGGGATTCAAAGGGTTAAATTTACATAAGTTGTTTATTTAGACTGGCGTATTCCCATAATACACAACGACGGGTGTTTGTATATGAACAGATTGTAAAATAGATCAGCAAGTGTAAAAAAAAGACTAATTAGAATTTGATTGCTTGCTTAAAGGATTGGATAAATTGTTGAAATAGTTTATGTTAGTTAAATGAAAAGTTAACTTAACCAAAGCAAAACTAAAATTCACAATTTAATCACATGAAAAAACTATTAATATCCATTTGTCATCCAGATAATAATCAACCATAATAACTGATAAAGAGCACATTTGAATCAAAAGACTGGGACCCACTGACAGATGCCTCCGTATAGTTATTGATTGTGTTGTCTGCACTCGCTGTATGTCACCTTAACGTAATTATCGCCACAGACAACTTGTACCGCAACACTGAAACTAAGACGGCGACACAACTACAGGGCATCTGAGATTAGATTAGCTCTCTTCGATTTTGTGCTGCGACACTGCAAGAATGCATTATTATTATTTCCTGAAAATGCCGCTCGGATTTGCAAATGAAGTGCTTTGAATCAAATTAGTTTGTCTTGATTGAGTTTATTCATGTGGGACATGTATTGTCTTCTGCGGCCACGGTGTTAATACGCTTTCATATTTGTGAAATCGTATTCCCCACCTGCCGCGCTTTGCTAAAGCTGTGGTGAGTGTGGCAAAATTAGCATTTTTTGCCATATTATTCATACTACTAAAGGATACTACAAGTGTGCTGACATATAGTATATCTTCCAGAACTCCAGTTTTCTCAGATTTGGGGAAATATCTGCCAGCTATGCCTGCCAACTCTCCTCTTTTTGATCTCTCCTCTCTCCTGTCTTCCTCCTGTTTGAGCTGTCTTGCCTCCAGCTTAGTGTTGACTGTATTCTCTGCCTCCTGTAGGATTTGTCACTGTGAAGGGGATGACGAGAGTCCTCTGATCACACCATGCCACTGCACGGGGAGCCTGCGCTTCGTCCACCAGGCCTGCCTACAACAGTGGATCAAGAGCTCTGACACTCGCTGCTGTGAGCTCTGTAAATATGAGTTCATCATGGAGACCAAGCTCAAACCGCTGCGTAAGGTGAGACAGCCTGCACGTGTTCATTTGAATGCTCATATTCATTAGTTTAGTGAATAAATTAAGAGTGTCCCAACTAAGGAAATTTAAAAAAATACCAAAAACTGTCAGTCAAGCAGATAACACAATCATGACACTGAGCTTTGAAGCCGTTTTCATAAGCTGAACTTCTTCTTTTTTAGGAGGATGGAGGGGGGGGCGGGGGTTTATGATTCATTTCAAATGGTTTACAGGCGGCACACTTCCCTTAAAGGCTCTTATCAATCGCTGCGGCCTGGAGATAGCAGGACACTCTAATTAAAATTCCTCCACCCTTCATTAGCTGCACAAAAGGCCTTAAACAAATGCTCCGCTGTTAATAGCTTCTGAATCCCACGGGTGAATATTGAAGTTGTTCATGTGTGAGTGCGCAGAGAAATTTGAGATGAGAGGCGGATGTTGGTCTCAGTGATGAAGTGTTTATCAAAGAGTGTGTCGTGCTGTTACAACCCTGCTCCTCATAAAAAGTGACCCTGCAATGTTACCGGCTCATGACTGGATTCGTGAGTAATGCTTTTGGATGTTGGGAGAGCCTATACAGCTTATTTACAGCGCTAATCTGATTGTGCTGGCATTGTGTTTTGTGTTTTTCTTTGTCTTGCTGGGCTGTTTTCCAGTGTGAAGTATTGTGCAGCTGGTGACCGACAAGGTGCCGCAGTGTGTTAACTGAGCTTCCTGGCAGGCAGCGGGGTGCATCGCCTCGGTGTCCTGGGGGCTGCATGCCACTTTTCTTCTCCATCCTCCTTACCCTGCCAAGAAGCGTTGTCGTAGCGTTGCATCTTGATTACAGTAGCTGAATGCTCGCCATCAAATATTTAACGCACACACTGAGCTGCTCCAGAAAATGGCCGAGAGAGCCAACAGTTTAACCACTTTGAGCGTTTAAAAGAGCGTTTTTTCTGTGTGTGAATGTGTCGTCTGTGCCCCCTTTGACCTCCTCAAATGTTTGTTTTTTTTTCTTTGCAGTGGGAGAAACTACAGATGACGGCGAGCGAGAGAAGGAAGATCATGTGTTCGGTCACCTTCCACGTCATCGCCATCACCTGCGTGGTTTGGTCGCTCTACGTTCTCATCGACAGAACGGCAGATGAAATCAGACAAGGTCAGCACAGACTCAGATTTGCAAACATACACTCAAGCATTAACGTAACGCCGTCGTCTGTGTTAGATGTAGTGTCGTGTTGGATGTCATTCATTCATCTGCAGTCTTCCACCGTCCCTAAGTCATTTATTTATTAACAAATCTGTCTAACTGCAGCATTATACCCATGATATGAACACTGAGTGTGTAAAATGTTCCTTAACATTGGAATATATGTGTGCATAATTCATGGTAGCTCAGTTGACATCAAAGTCGCAGCTGAGACCGAACAAATGCGCAGAAGCATTTGCTTCAGAGATTATTTCCCGTCTGTGAGGTTTTTTTCCTTTGAACTTTTACGTTCATTTCAGTTTACTTTGATTTCAGATCTGTGGTCTGAGGTTTAGAAAATATTTATTTACGTCTCACCCGAAGATCCACGTTGAGATTGAGACGTTTAGTGTGAAGTTGTTTTTTGCAAAGCGATGCGGGCCTCGTGTGTTCAAGGTCAGTTTATGTCAGTCTGACTGTTAACGGAAAAGAACGTAGTCAGCAAAAGATCCTCACAAGGATAAACTGTGTGCGAGTCTGTGTGTGTTTTTTATGACTGTGTGTACGTGCGTTTGTGTGCATGTGCATCGGTTATCAGCATTTAAAAAGTACTCGGTGTAAAATAGACTGGAAGGTCCGACAGCTGTGTGACAGCTGCAGTTAGTCTCAGTTTGGCTCAAGCTTGTGGCAAAAACTGGACACAACAGCTGAAATACACAACATCTGAATGTACTGCAATATAAATGTGCAATTTGCAATTTGCATCAGGGCAACAATTTAAAGGAGCTATAGACATTTTTGAGGAATGTTCAGGCTCTTTTCCTCAGAGTTAGATGACAAGATCAATATCAATTTGATATCTTAAGTTATCAGCCAGTTAGCTTAGCTTAGCATATGACAGAAAACAACAAGCGTCTCTCGCTGTAAATGAGCCCAATTAACACGGAACATGAAGGTTTTATGGGGTAATAAGTGCCAGAGTGTTTCTTGGCAGACTGCAGTCACTTTTGGGGTTCTTGTCATCACCATCTGGTTGCCAGGCAACCAGCTAGACATTTCTGAATAGATTAAAATAACCAAAACAAAAAGTGTAGATTAGTGAGCTTTTGAGGTGCTAGAAGCTAGATTGTGTTACTTTTGGACAAAGCTGGCTGGTTCCTCTTGTTTTTTCAGTCCTTGTGGTTGCAGCTTCATGTTGCTGACATAAATGAGAGCGGTATTGATTTCCTCATCTAACACTGGGACAAGTGTTCCCCAAATGACAAATGTTTCTTCACAAAATGTGTGAGCACTTTTTTCTGACCCTAGAGTCTGGGATTACTTCCTTCTGTGTATTGATTAGGATGATAGTTTAGTCCCATGATAACCTTTCAGATTTGCCAGCAACATTTTTACAGTATTTTGTGCCAAATTGGAACCTGCTGCTGACCACAGACTGTACAAGAAGTAAATAAATAAATAAGAAAAATTCAGACAGCGGCCAGTAAGGCAACATATTTATTTGCTTTAAAAAAAAAAAACCTGAATAAGAGATACAAAAAAAAAAACACTGTAAAATGTAAAACCCCTTTAGCAGAGTCTGGGCTGCTTCCTACATCCAGACCAAAGTGGACAGCAGCACTTAGTCATGGAAACATTGACGCCACCATCCTCAGACCGCTGTGCTCTCGCTATCAGGACTAAAAAAGGAGAAGGATGCTTTAATGATGAGCTGTTGTAGCATCCGCTGGCATTACGTCTGCTGCTACTCATCCCTCCCTGGCACATTTGGCACTTTGGAGACAGTGTACAGATGGAGGAGCAGGCTGTGCCTGTTAAGCCCAACCTGATGATTCAGACTTGTTAGAGTCCCTGAGGGCTGTCAGGTTCAGTCACCATGGTGATGCCAAATCGTTCCTCACCAGTCCAGCTTGTCCTCTGCCAAGTCACACTGAACCACAGTTATGGTTTTTTTCTTTTATAAATCAAAATTACGGGAGACTTGGATCCAAACATCTTGAACTATGTTTTGTTGTCTATTATGATGTTAGTCTTTGATTGCATGAGTTAATCCTAAATCCTACATTGTGCTACTGTAATATTGACTTTATTTCTACACTTTGCCTTTTCTATCAATCTGTTTGTGTGTCTTTGGTAATACATGATACTTACACTCTCTTTATTCATGCAGCCGGAAGAATCCCAGGTAAACATTTCAACTTTGACCTTTTGACTTTCAAATTGTGTTCTCCCCGTCAGCCTTTCTGTCCGCTGTATCCAGTTCCTTTCCAACTGCACTTTACGCCCCTTTCCCTCCCTTTTCTGCCTTGATTTCAGGATAGAAACACAACTTCTTCCCCCTCAAAGGCCGGTTATGTTCACACCACGTCACTGAATGTTCCAGACTAATGAACGCAGGCAGACACAGAGTCGAGGAACACGCTGTGATTTATTTTCTGTGTTATGCTTTGTGACTGAGGGTTGTGATTAAAACAAACCTTGCTGACATAATCTCACAAAACAAACGACACATTAATCTCTTCTCATAAAGTTAGATATAAAGGACCTGACATCTCTGTCCTGCACAGTTATTACCATACTGATTATATTATGTCTGCCATGCTTGAATTGGGATCCGTCCAATCATATGAGGCAGTTTTGCATTTCAATCCATATATTTATTTTATCACCTTTGGTAAAATGATATAAAACAATAAAAAAAAAGTATATGGAATGGACCTTTCCTGCTTTTATATCTCGTACTGGCTTTAATATGAATGCCAACATAAAATAAGTGAGGGGTTGCAGGTCATGTCAGTGTGTCAGCATCACTATTTGTTTTGGATCTTGCTGGAGATTATTACAAACTATTTTATTTTCCACATTTGCAAATGTTTTTACCTCCTACTTGGAGCCTTAGGGTTTATACAGTTAGGAGAAATGCTGTAATTGCCCCAGGGGCCCTTGAAATGTTTTTGTGCAGTTTAGCAAATTTACTACAAATCACATGCTGCATATTAATGCTAACCACTTTGGAAGTCTTGCTGGAGCATTTTTATTTTTTTTCCACTTTTCAAGCTGTTATTTGTTTGTTTTTGTAAGATATAGTTATTTCGGGGGCATTTTGTGCCTTTATTGAACAGCGATGTTAGTGAGATGACAGGAAAAGACAGGAAAGTGTAAGTAGCAGACAGCCCCAGTCATTTATGTATTTATTTTGTTAAATAGCGTAAAAAATCTTGCAGACTCTGAACCTGCTTGGGTTAGCCAATGAGCACCGTGTCTGATTTTACTGATGTTATTTTCATGCAGCTATAATGTTAAGTAGAGTGCCTCGAAATGTCCGCATTGCATCAGTGATCAGCAATGTGGTGAAACTCTTCTATCACTGTACATGTAATTTTTGTATCACATTATTGATGTATGGGATTTATCTGTTAAGAAATGTGTCTGTGGATGACAGAACCTTTTCTCTGTCAACTCTGAAAACGGACACAAAAATTCATAATTCCCCACGCTAGCTTGCAACACAGCCCACAATGAACTAATAAATAAGGAAATATTAAAAAGGGTTAGCTAACATCTGACACAAGACAAATTTATATTGAACCATGATACGTTTCATCTTGTGGCCCAACCATGCTGCGTCACTACACAACTAGTGTGAATCATTGGATGTAGATTTCAGATATTAAGTTGCCATTGCCTGTGCACTTCACTTTCTCCTCCCCTTCCACTCTCTCTGTATTTTTAAATCCCTCTTCACTGCAGGAAACAACCACCTCTGAACAGCGACCTACCTCACAATCAGCCATTTTAATGACAGTGCTCGAACCTTGCGTTTAAATGTTCCACCAAAACAATTCCCCCTCAGCTTAATTTTGTAGGGACACTGTTGCTGCATCCTGGGCTTCGCTCCACCCAATAGGATTAGAATTGATTTAAAGAAATGCAGATGGGTCAGAAATTTTGTATATCCCCTAAAGCAGAGTGATGTAAAGGTGCAGCCCGACGGGTCCGATGAACACAAAGCAGTAAATGAAGTGTTCAGGATCAGAGACATTTAAAATCTCAGGAATTTCCCTTTAATCCTGTAAAAATTTGAAGTTAAAAACACACACAGTTACATCATAGTCAGAATAGCGTGGTGGAAAAGTATTTTCAGTGCTATAAAATATGATTTATTTGCAAAAACATCCCTGCGTTCGTTCCCTATTAGCCATCGTCTTTGATGAGATACGGCACATTGCAGACATTGTGATGATACTGCGTCCATCTGTCTCCCATACATCCCTGCAGCATTGTACAATAGTTTCCCAGCCGCATACCTTCCCTGTTAATGCATTCTGTAGTTCAAGGTTAATGATTCACTAAAATATCTATTGAATTTGCAGCAGCTTATCGAGCCATTCTTCTCTCCCCGTGTTTTCGCTTGTGCATTTCGACCTCCTGAACTTGATAATACATAAAGTCTATGTGCTAGACTATAGACACGTTTTTATTTTAAAGGAGTTTGATTAGTTATTGTGTTGTTTGGTCTAACTTGAGCACTTTTCTTTTTTTTCCTGTCTGTTTCTCTGTTCCTCAGGGATCCTTGAATGGCCTTTCTGGACCAAGCTTGTAGTGGTGGCCATCGGCTTCACAGGCGGACTGGTTTTCATGTACGTCCAGTGCAAAGTCTACATCCATCTATGGAGGAGACTCAAGGCTTACAACCGGGTCATTTACGTGCAGAACCGGCCAGACACGTGTAAAAAGCTGGTGGCGGAGAAGCAGATTCACATGGAGCCCAGTCTGGAGAGCAAGGAGGCTCTGGCCCCCACCCAGTCAGACACAAACTCGTCCCAGTACACAGAGACAGAGGACTACAGTATGGAGGTGCACCACGTCTGACAGCTCGGTCCACGCCAACGGTTGTCCTGCTCGCACGACACACACGAACCAGGCCCACAGTGAAGAGTAGCGGTCATGGAAATGCTCGGTGACTGAGGAACAACCAGACATTCCCCTTCCTCTGATCCCAGACTTGACCCACTGACCTCCTGCGGTCAGCTTATATTCCCCAAACTCCATCCACAAAGACAGACAGACCGTGACTCTATCTTCCTTTGTCCACATTCCACCAATCATACGTTATTACTCTCTTCCCCCCCTCGATCCACACTCCCACATCTTACCTTTTACCAAGACTGTTTATACTGAGTTCTGTAAATGTCTGAAGAGGCCTGGAGCACACAAACACACACACACACACACACATACATACACAAACACACTTGTATGTACACTTCTGGGAGTGCAGGACTGAGACAAATGGACTCACAAACGGCTCCGGAGGTGGACACGTCTTGGACGCGTGGTTTGTTTGCTTGTGGGTTTGTTAGATTTGTTCGTTTTTACCTCCTGTTAGTCTCGGGCTAACCTGCCGTGGATCAGTATGTAGCGCCGTGCATCGGATCTCTGGAATACTCCAGCTACTGCCATCTCTGTCGCTGTGATCTGTCAGCCCCGCGCCGGTCTGGATCCGACCAGGCCGTTATCTGAACATGCATCTAAGCACTTTTATTTTTTTAGTTCCCACAACACATCCCCTCCCTTCCTCTAGTTCCTTTCTTTCTTTCATATGACCTGAATCTTGTATGTTGTACGTGGGGAGAGAGCACACTGAAAACAAACCTTTCCTCAAATGCACATATACTTACTGATCGACCCTGGATGAAAAAAAAGGAATTGGGGGTTTAAAAAAAAAAAAAAAGGAGCCGTGGTGAAAGAATCACATCAGTGAGTGTTGATCATGTCAGTCTCATAGTTCTAATGCAGATAATGGAAAATCCAGCCACATGACTTCTCTACCCCAACATGAACTTTCTGAAGGCTTTGAGAATGTAAACTTTTTAAAAAATGCTTAAAAAAAATAAATAAATGAAAGCTACAAAAAAATAAAAAAAAAGAAGAATTTTTTTTACTGGTCACAGGAAATTGCGAGATAATTTCCATGTCTTGAGATCGTAATGCGAGCCTTTGGGCGTAAACAGTGTCGCTTGTTTTTCTATCATGCGAATGACACAGTATTTACAGTGTGATATTCCATGTGCAGTTTTTAATATGTTGATTTGTTTGCTTAGTCATGGGATATGCCTTGAGAAATCCACAGCTGCGTAGTTTCAGTTCCTTCCTCCAGTCGCTCCCGCTGTGCAGGCCGTGCGTTAATTGAACCTTCGCAGCGAGTCTTGATTAAAAACCAGACACACTGTAGCTGCGGCTTTTCAAGATCCGCCTCATTTTTGCTCTGCGGGTCAGGACCCGCGCATTTATAGTCCATCATCAATTATTTATGTGTAGAAAGAAACAAAAGGTGGCAGATGTGGTGTTTAGATGTGGCATAACAGAGCATTTCAGATGAGCAACAGCCTCAGCTTCAGTGTGTCTTGTTTATGTTCCCCAGACTGTCTATTTCAGTACCTAGTCACAAGACAGCCAGCACGTTGGCCCTCATTTGATTGTTTCTCTCACATCTGGTCTCATGTGGCTCAAATAAGGCACATTTTCTCAAATTTACTCCATTCATTCAGCATTGAGGATGATTTTTGTGTCACTGTAACATTCTACTACTATAAGAGCATCTCCCCCCCCGACCCAAAAAACCCCCCTGATGTAACACATCCATGGATCTCCTGCGACTGAGTCAGTCTGTGTCATCGCTTATTGATGAGCCGACTGGATCGCCGCCTGCTGGCGTGAAGCTGAAGGTGCAGTCTGAGATAGGCAGCGGTTGATTTCTCGGGGCGACGTGTTTTTTCGGGCTTACAGTCATTGTGAGTGCTTTTGTTAATGTGGGAGCACAGCAATGCCAGGCTCATGTTGAGCCTCACAGCCATTCCAGCAACACACACATTTTTAAAACCTGTCTTTGATACTAGTTATACTGTCTGTGAACAATGATGGTCCAACAACATACCTGACAATTACTGCTCTGCAGCAGCAATAAATGAAATCAGCGCTTTGTGTTTTTGGTTTTTTGCAAGAATGCATACTGTATTAATGTATATGCCCCACGGTGACTTGAGATCTGGAGTCTAACATAATTTTAATACAAAATGAGCCGAGGGAGTTGTTGCGTGTCAAGTTGGATTAAGACCTAGAAACGACAAGCTTCTCTGAAACTTCAATACCCAGGAGGCTCTGTGCAATTAGACAGATAAAAAGTGCAATTACCCTTTTGTTGTTATTCTAGTCTACAGTTATGTACTGGTGTTTAATGTCCAGGGTGTCCTCTGGATATAAATTTATTTTCTTTATTTTGTGTTGTATTTATTTTTAACAGAAAACAGTACAGTTCGTTCATTTAAAAAGAAGAAAAAAAACCCCTTTCATTAGTAATTTTATGCAACTTACACTTAGTTTTTGTTTTCCCAGGCATAAATACCAGAAAATCACTTCCGCTCTTTGTTTTGCACTTAGTTTGTCGTTTAGATATTAGAGTTGTGAAAAAGTTTGATTACTCGACCTTGACGTAAATATCTGTTCTACCTTCTAGCTTTTTAAATTGCCTGTTAAATTAGTTTTAAACACGCAGACGATACTTAATTAAGCACAGCATCGAATTTGAACCTACTTTTCACATTCAAACAAATCGAAATATACAAATGTTTCCCCACGAGATGGAAGATTAAAGATGGATTTCAGATTGTGTTTTCTGTTTAGTTTTTTACTTTCTACTCATAGGAGCTGGCTCCTTTTATGAAGTCTGACGCAGAAGTTTTGATATAGTTCTGATGAAGATTGAAGCCACTTTAGGACGCTTCCTCTCTGAGCTTTTTCATTCTTCCTTTCTTCATGTCCGTCACCATGAAGTGACTTTCTCGGCCTCAGTATTTTAGGCATAAGTCGAGATTTTTCTGTCTGTCTTTACACTGTCACCTGCATTATTTTCTTTTTTTTAACCATGTCTGGGAATAGTGTAACTTGCATAAAAGCTACATTTGTTTACTACTGACTGGACTTGAACATATACGACTGTTCCCCTGTCTTATGATATCATTCCACAAGTTTGTCTGTGAATTTACTTTGAAATAGTAATGTAAAAATTTGGTAAAAGTACTTATGTTTTTAAAAAAAATAAAAAAAAATTGATGTGTTTTCAGTTCATTTCCCATGTTTGAACAAAATATGTAGAATAAAAAGAACAACCAAATAAAAATTAAGTTACTTTTAACACCGTGTGTGTTTTTTCTCTCTCCAGTGAATCTCTGCTGAATCACGCATTCTGAATTCTAATGTTAACATAAATAGGATTTATTTGTTGCTGTCACCAGAGAATACGCTGCAGCAGGATTGTCAAGTGTAGAACTGTTCTGTTCTCTGATAAAAGAGCAGGTAGAAATGAAAGGATTAAACCGTCGATGCAAACTTTTTAACTGCCTCCATGCATTTTAAATCATTTTCACCCACATAAGCTGCAAAAAACCATTTCGAAGTAAAGTTTCAAAATTACTTTTTTTTAGCCAGCGTGTCTGCAGGCAAATGACGGCTTGTCACACCTAAAAGCTACGAAGGAACTGTTTCCATGATCAAAGTTTCTATTTATTATGCAAAAATACTCAGTTTACCGCTGGCTCAAGTTTGTCCACTGTAGTGGTGGAATGTAACTAAGTATATTTACTCAAGTACTGTACTTTTTGAGGTACTAATACTATATTTCTTACACCATTACGTCCCAGAATTAAATATTTTACTGTTTACTTCACTGCATTTATGTCTCAGCTTTGCCTACAAAACATATGAAGAGCTTCTACAGCATGATTATTTAAATCTTTTGCCATACAAAAAAAAAAACAACAACATGTCGCAGTTGCAGCTCTACAAATATGCTGCTTTTTTTTTTTTTTTTTTAAATTATTCAAATATTTAAAAGACTTTGAAGGTTTAGACTGTTGGTTAGACCAAAAAACAGTGTCAAGGTGTCACTTTAGGTTTAGGGTAATGGTTTTAAAAAAAGTTTTAAATCAAACTGTTGGTCAGTTAATGGAGAAAATAATCCGCAAAATAGTTTGAAATAAGCTCCACCTCAACCAGCTAACACAGTAAAACCCTGTTTTTGCATGAATACATCCATCCATTCATCCATCATCTATACACCACTTAATCCTCACTAGGGTCGTGGGGAGGCTGGAACTTATCCCAGCTGACTTAGGGCGAAGGCAGGGGACACCCTGGACAGGTCACCAGTCTATCACAGGGCTACACTTAGAGACAGACAACCAAGCACACTCACATTCACACCTACGGACAATTTAGAATCACCAATTAACCTCAACATGTTTTTGGACTGTGTGGGAGGAAGCCGGAGAACCTGGAGAGAACCCACGCTGCACGGGGAGAACATGCAAACTCCACACAGAAAGATCCCGGGTGTCCTCACGAGGACATGAACCAGTGACCTAGCTGCAAGGCAACAATGCTGAACACAGAGCGACTATGCAGCCCTGCATGAATACATGAGTATGAATAATCCAGTTGTACAATATGTAGTAGCAAAACAGTCACGGGAAACATTTCTGCATTGAGTACTTTTATTTTTGATCCCAAAGTACATTTTCTAGATCATACTTACATACTTATATTTGATTTTAAATTCAGCACATTTGCTTATAGCAGAGCATTTTTCGAGTGTGGTTTTATCACTCTTAGATCTGATTGCGTCCTCTACCACTGATCAATCTCAGTTTGCTTAAGCAACAGCCCTTAGTTACCCAGAATAACAAAGTACCATGTTGCTGGATTGCACAAAAGCAACAAAAATATATACATCATTTTAAAAAAGCTCATATAAAAGTAGCACAATCACATGCTCAGGTGACAAACTGTTTTCTAACAGCATATCTGGGTCATTGGAAGATCTTTAATTTGCTATTTGCCAAAGCACAGGCATGATCATCTCCCCTGTAGTTGCAGTTTTATTCCTCACACAGCAACACTATTTGGGATTTTGTCTGGAGACATGTTGTAGTACGGCAGCTTCTTTCCATCGTTCCTCTTCTTGATGGAGCTGCTTATCTCTCTGAGCTGTTTCCTGAACTTCTCCATGGCCTCCTTTACTGGCTTCTCTGTAAAGTGCTCATCAGGATACATGCCCAGGTACAGCTGCAGGGGGAGAGACAAGAAAGGTCATTCAGCCCTGAAACGCACTGCAAAGGGGAAGGGCGGGGGGAGCACTTGCTGAAGTACACATGGGGCCTTCTTGGGAAATTAGAAATTTATAGTTCGTATCGGACCTCTTGATGTTGTTGTCGGTCCTAAAAACAACCCAGCCTGTGCCGAGACCTTCAAATGTTGAAATGCTTGCCTGTGTGTTTGGACGCAGAGTGCTCTTTCCGTACCTCGTTCTCCTGGTACTGGCTGAGAGCCCAGACAGCCCCCAGGTGCCAGCTGGAGCGTCCACGATCAGGGAGGCTCTCGATGATCAAGTTCACATTTGCCAAACCCTTCTGGTCGGGCGGAGGCTTCCGCATGGTGGAGGGAGCGTTGGGGATCCATGAGCACCAGTCGTACTAAGGAATATATTCAGACACACAGATAGACAGATAGATAGATAGATAGATAGATAGATAGATAGATAGATAGATAGATAGATAGATAGATAGATAGATAGATAGATACTAATGCTTGTGGATATTGTAAACTAATGAAAACGTAATAATTCAGCATTTTGCTCTGCAGACTTGTCTAATTATGCAAGATATCTCTCATCTACAGACAAATCAATATACAATTAGACATTCAGTACTTCTTTCTCTGTTAATTGTAACCATTTGTATCTAGTTTCATAAATGCATTCACATAGTAACTTGAATTTAACAGTTTTACCGAACAAATACAGCAGAAATACAATG
>NW_007577901.1:0-4523 GCF_000690725.1 Stegastes partitus
TTGAAAGTTCTTCTTCTTCAAAGTGTGTCGTTGAAAGTTCGGTAACACTTTATAATAACTATCCGTTATAAGTAGTTAATAGATCATTTGTAAACTGTCAATTAGTGAGTTATTAACCACTTGTTAAGTTTTTGTTCATAGTTTGTTGATGATTTATAACGATGCCTTATAGGTAGTTAATATACCATTTACAAACTTGTAATTAGTTAGTTATTAACCACTTGTTAAGTGCTTGTCAATAGTTTGCTGAATATTTATATTATATGTAACTGTATATTAATGATTTACAGCCATACCTTATAAACCAGTCATAGATCATGAACAAGCCATTAGTGAATAACTTAGCAATGACTTGTCACATATCAGTTCATAGTTTATATATGTTATTGGGACGTTATTCTAAACTGTTGTCAGACTTGGAGCCAAACCCTCACGATCTCCACATCAACTTCATGCTGTTTAGCTCAGGTGGTAGAGCAGGTTGTCCTCTGATCAGGAGGTTGGCGATTCAATCCCCCGCATGTGACTTTAACCCTTAAGTTGCACCCAGTGGCAAACAATTGTCTGAATATGGAACATATTATGAAACACTTTGAACTGCATAAATACAGAGCACTTCTTAGACAACATACTACACAAAAACACAACATTACTAAGGCGATTTTACAACTTGTACATCAAAAGTTTTTCTGGCAGCCAGTTTATTTCATGACGCTTCACACGTGGATTTCACAAGATCAAAATCAATCGTTCAAGCACAAATTAGACAATTACTAGCCAAATAATGCTTTAAAATTTAAGCCAGGGCAAAGAAACTCAACTGAGACAAAGAGCAAATGGAATATTTGTCAACTCTATATTTCGGTTGAGGGGGCAGCAGCTAACAGGTAACAGGGATTGAGAGCTGCAAGAATCAGAACTAATTACATTAAACAGGCCCAGCCTTATTTTTCCAGTCCACATCTCTCCAACTTGACAACTGGAAAAGGTAGCTGCTGTGGCGAGGTGCTGACTTTAATTAATTGTAGGTGAACTAAACCGTGACAGCTACAGACAGCGACCAGAGTGACCGCTCTCTCTTGGCTGGTCCGCCACCACGGCCGCCGAGGGAAAAAGTGCACATTAACAAAGTCGGGACTGGATTAGTTTTGGGTGGCTGAACTTGAAGCTATCAAAGAATTCCATCAAATAGACTTTAAAGTGGATAAAAGCAGCTTGTTGTTCAATGGTTTTGTTTGAAGAACGGCCTTCATGAATAAGAGAGAAATCACAAAAAGGGGCAGAAAAGCCAAAATATTAGCCTAAAAGGGAAAGAAAAAAAAATGAAGCTGCTCAGATGATTACTACAACCTTGTTAGCATCGCAAGCTTATTCCATATTAACAAGCCCTTCAGAAGCTTCAAAGTAATGAATAATTGACAACAAATGAAATGTTTTGATTGTCGGTGGCGCCAGGCTTGTTTAATGTTTCATATGTTGCTTTCGAGCTAATTATGGAGATGGCACATTTGTCAGAAATAAGTCCTCCTTGCAACCCCTGCACAACCCTCCCACCTTCCTCCACAGATGCCCCGTGTTTGCAGGCGGCGGCGGCGATCGGAGGGGGCTGCTGTAGTTACCTAGCAGGGAATGCTCATTGACCTGGGAGGGAGTGCGACGGCTGCCAGCGCTTGCAGCCATTGTTTGGCCGGCGAAACAACAGATATTTGAACCTCTGAGGGAAACGCAGGAAGGTAGTTGGAAAAGTCTGTGCAGGGGGGCGAGCTGGGGGACGAGGGCTTTGTCCAAAACATGACTGCAGCATTGGTTATTATGACCTTTTTTATACCATTAAACACGGCAGAATCAGTCAATAATTACTGGAGTTATGAGATTTTGGTTGCAACATCTGCTTCTAGGCAACAGTCACATGGCTTAAACATGTTTCATTTATATAGATAAGACGTTAAAAGTGTGTCTGCACAAATACAGTGTCAAAAACCCAAACCCTAACCCAAAACCACAGCCGTCCAATACGAACTGAATATCAATAGATGAAATCAAAATAAATATACAGCTGTTGCATGATATATACAGTCATATAAAATCACTAGAACAATAAGTTTGGGGTAACAGTCATGTTAGTTTTATACAATTTGCACCCCAAAAAAAAGCCTTTTTCTCAAAATTACGGCATGAATTTCTTGTGTTAGTGAGTTTCAGATCAGGAAAAATGTAATTACATTCAACACACACACACACACACACACACACACACACATATATATATATATATATATATAGGTTCAGGACTGTATGACATTATGTATTGTACAAATTAACCTGACTACTACAGTTTACATTCCACCGTATTGTCATTCAATGAGTGAGCAAATTAAAAAGTTTATTTATTAACTTCCTAAATATTCTTTATTTTGCTCTTAAATTTTCTTATCCTTGCCTGTGTTGTATAATTTTACAAGTCGATATTAAGAGTTTTTATCCTGTTCACGCTTTTTCCACGCCTATTTTCATTGTTTTACTTCAATAAACTCAATTTTTACGCCACATATTTAAATTAGCTGCTGCATTAATCGGCTAAATCAGCCTCAAACACACCGTATAGACAGAAGAAAACCAAGTTTTCTTACCTTGCACAGGTCTTGCGAAGTACTGTTAAGGCAATAAAAAAGTGTAGAAGAAAAGATTAGTGCCAAATTCAAATTCAGTATCTGAGGATTAGAAAAATGTAAAACAATACATTTTTTGATGAGGGATTCTTAACATATTTCATTTTTAAATTATGGTTATTTTCACCCAAATAATGCGATTTTGATATCTTTGCAAAGTACAGTATTGCAAATTTTGGAATCAAAGGGCATTATGAGACATGAACATTATGATTTTTGGGCTGTCTTTGTCTCATGTGACATTTTATGTGCTTCAAGTATATTGTGCCAATATACACCTGTTGGTAATCTAACAGGTAGATGTTGCTTATACATACCATGTCCTTATCCCCTACTGTTTTGGAAATTGGCTCCTGAAAATTGTGTAACATTGAGTTTGCCCTTTAAGGGTCATCTAAGGTTGATTTGATTGAATATAAAGGCAGCTCACATGTGATTTCCTGTAAGTCTGAAATACAAACTCTGTGTGTCATGGTTTAGGAAACATTCAGCAGAAATGCTTATTTCAGGGAATATGACATATCAGTGAATTGCTAAAAAATTCATTCGACTTCTGGCCCTATGTACCTAGTACCTGCTAGTTATCTCTGAGATATTTTCGACAGTCTGCACTAAAAAAGCAATTGGGTTGTTCTGCCTCACCCACAATACGCAGTGACAGGCGAAATGTAAAATGGAATATCCCTAATGGATGTAATGAGGCTGTGATCAACTCTTTCAAAAGCATTTGGTATATCCATTAAGAAATCATTATTAACTCTTTCAAAAGCTTTTTTTTCTAAAGGTGAGATAAATAGTGACACTTTAGCTGAACTCAGCATGACTCCAGCAAAAACTCTTAAAGTCAATCGATCTTTTGTTTGCCTTGTCTGCTTTAAGAAAGGCTCATCCATGACTACTATCAATGGCATAGTGCAGATTTCCAGGTTCATGTCACGAGGTTTGCGGAGTCCTTCTTGGAACTTGGCTTGAGTGTCACACAAAAGTTCATGCAGTCTTTGTAGTAAGGGCATTTTATGAGATTTTTCACAAATCTGGCGACTAAATCGTTACCAAACAATTTCTTCACCCATATGTTTGTAAAGGTGTAATAACATGCCTTAAAATGTTGAAGTTCAACTCCTGTGGGAAACCCTGAAAAACACCTGCTCAAGTTAGGGTACCAATAAATGACTGACGAAAAATTGATTTTACAATTTCTATGTGATGAATATTTTAAAAAAACAATATTAGCAGACCTGGTGAGACTCAAAGATGAGCTTAAAACACTGTCTGAATCAGTGCAGTGTTTGTAAAAAATGACATTTCTTCTAAACTGGTATCTTCACCCGCTGACTGTGAGAAAACATGAAATCAGCTGTTGGTAAATGTCTGAACTAATCATTAACAAATGAAATATGTGACTTTTTCTTCTTTTTATGTCTATGTCTTTTAGGATTTATGATCTTTTTTTCTTTTACACAGCTCTATGTGGGAAACCTGTTTAACCACAGATGCTACATGATTCAACTTAAATGTTGTTTCTCAGGCTCCAGATCATTAATTACAACAAAACCATGTTTATCTGATTATTTAACGGACTAAAATACATCAGTTTTCCTCCCCTGATGCCTGATAACCAACTCACTCGACATACGGTGTGCAGGGACTCAGGATGACTTTGTGGACTTTAAACTCCACATCCTCCACCTTGATGACTGCATCATACAACTCTTCATTTAAAAAACGCTCGTAAAAGTGGTGCGAAGCCAGCTTTGTTCGCTCATTGTGACTTTTGTTGAAAAAGTTTTCACAGTTTTTGAGCTGCTGCTTCACCTCTGGTTGGCTGAGTTCTGACAGATTTCTGAGCAGAGT